>NC_142438.1:95177196-95480227 GCF_059453495.1 Arachis ipaensis
TTCATAAAAAAATGTATTTTTAACAAGAAATTAATAATTAAAATAAACATTTTTTTCTTATGAAATACACGTTTTCGTTATGTGTAAATGAGCTAGATTGAAGGCACTTCAAGCACCCTCACTACCATCTTTGACTTCTGCAGTCTAGACGAAAGAGACTGGAGATGGTAATGAGGGAAGCTTGAAATGCATTCACGTCAACTCCAAGACGGCGGTTATTAGGGGTATCCGCAAGAAAAAAAATATTTTATAAAAGTACTGAAAGAGGTCGGAGATGGTAGTGAAGTTGCTTGAAAAGCCTTCACGTCAACTCCAAGTCGGCAGTTAGGGTATTCGCAAGAGAAAAAATATTTTATAAAAACACTTTTATTTGAAAAACATGTGAAAAAATAGAATTGAAATTAATGCATTAAAAAATATTGAGAATTTTGAATTTATAGAAAAAAATGAGAAAAAACTGGTGAAAAGACTAATTTGATGCACGACATTTAATTTCAGGGACTAAAATGAGTCACTTAATGCAAAGTCAGGGACTAATTTGGTGCATATAGAACGATAACATAATGGATGACACGTAGACGAATACTATTGCGACACGTGGCACAAACGAACATGTGGCCAAATAACATTATGACACGTGACACAACCATCCACGTCAACATGCCACGTGTCACTGGTCACCACATCATCATACCATTACACGTGGCCAAATTATAAAGTGACACGTGTCACTTACAATCCACGTCATCATACCATGTCATCACGTCGCTAATGAAAATGGGTCGGTGACTAATATGGTGCATTTTTTTCAATCTCAGAAACGTAATTGGTGCAATTGGAATCTCAGAGACGATTTTAGTGCCGCCAATTTCAAGGACCATTTTAGAGTTTAACTCCTCCCTCTCTTGCTCACTGGCTACATCTGCCTCTCCATCCTCATCACAGCCCTTTCACTCCCCTTCTCTCTCACTATCTCGCCATTCCCACTTATCGTGCTCCCACTCACCTAACCTAGCTTCTACCTTGATCAGCAAGATCATACCTGAACGGGCTAATTTTAGACTTAGCTGTTGATGGAGATACGGAACATATAGATTTTTCCTTTCTCCAAATTTTTCATCGAAGAAAATATTTCACAGTTTTATAAATCAAAGTTTTAAACAAAAAAGAAAGAAAAAAGAAAAAAGAATCAAGGTCTTCAGTCTTCGTCTTCCAGTTTTAAAAAATGGAGCATGACATACAACTTACAGTAAATCCAAAATTTCTTTCTAAAAATTCTCAAAAATTACAAGTCAACATGACTCCCCAGTCCTCTGCAAGTTAATGATTGAATCTCGTATTCTTCTCCGCTACAAGCTTCCGACGGGTGAAATATGCTACCAATCTGAACCTTCTAAGTGGATACAAAATTTCATAACCCTACATGATCCCACACTAGGACTTCTACTGACGGGAATTTTCTGATTCTACAATCACTTCCCTTCACTATTGGTGACTGTATATGATGTGAATTAAGAATTGCATATTTACAAGGAAAAGATTAGTGCACCCAGAAAAATAGGATGCAACCCAAAAACTGTAGCGGCCATAATTAAGGAATGGAGCCAATGAACTCTGTAGGCGGCAAATCATAGGTACAGAGAATTTGCAAACATAATTCCTCGTCGAAGGCTTTCACCTGCGGCTGTAAATTTCTTCTCCAAATCGACCTCCCCAACTGCATTAGCAGCAGCACGCAACTGGAAGGAGGCAGGATTGTCAGATCATACAAAATTTATAATTTCATTATATTGTTCACCTTTGGTTCCAACATCGAATCAAACCAAGATTAATAGTGATAAACAATCAATTCACATTCATAACCTCATTATATTGAGCATTTATTGTATAAACCTCAGTAGGCAAATTTTGAATATTTTGTTAGGCAAATTACCCTGACGTCCCTTATGGTTAGTTTACATTACCCATTATGTTATTATATCAACTTATACATTAAAGCCACACAATTATTATTTGCAAAAGGAATGACAATTCACCTGATTCAAAAACTCATCAAGCCTTCTAGCACTCCTGATGATACTTCCCTCAAAGACGTCAGTCATTTGTATAACATCCGCAAAATTTGCACCCTTGAGAGAAAAATTCAAATGGAAAGACGATAGATTAGTATAACTTTATAACAAGCAAGAAATTCCCTTCTCTTGTTTCTGTTCCTTACTTTATTTTTCCAATCCCTAAAGCAAATAGCTGTCGAACAACAGTTCATAACCACCCATTCCTAACTATGAATATACCCAAAAAAATGTACAACAAATATTACTTAATCCAGCATTTTTCAAACAAGCAGTAATGCAGTTTCTACTTTTAAACTAGTCAGCCAAATCAAGGAAACAGAAAATATAATAACAAATTCTCAATATAGCTGAAAGTGTGTATAACTAACCTTTGACCAAGAGTATATTACATCCATCAAGTATGGCCTCACTGTTGACTCTACGTACTCATTCACATTTATATCCAATTTGCATTCATGTTGTATCTGTGACCAAAAAGTGATACCGTTTATACTTAGATTCATAAACTCTTAAGGAAAAAAATATGCCAAATTGTAAAACCTCTGCTATCCTTCTTGCACTATCTTGAAGCTGTTGAAGAGGTCTAGCAAGCTCAGTTCTCAGTTGTATCTGCTCAGTTGATTTATCTCCTGGTATAAAACAACTTGCTAGGGCAGCAACTTGGTGATGATCAAGATCATTAAAGGTACCTAAGCAAGAAGGCAAAATGAACAAACGAAAAGGAAAATTAGATTATGTACCATAATGAACTGCAGAGGGAAGGGAACTATTATGGCCTAGAAAGTAATCTATATATTGGTTCACCATTAAACATTAATTCAGTGACAAGGAGTTCATCGCCTGTGTCAATCAAGCAGGCTGCCCGTCCCTTCAACTGAACTACACCATCAGCATCAATGTGACCAAGCTTCTTCAAGACCCGTGAGCGATTCTTTAATTCTTCACGAAATTTTTGTAGCTAAAAATGAATAAATTTTGATTTCAGTAACTAGCAAATCAGTCAAAACTCCCAACACAGAAACAAACATGCAACAAAGTTCAGGCAAGAAATAAAGGAGCACAATTATCCATAGTCCACCATAGAGCACCGTGAACTTGATTATAGAAATATAAAAACAAACATAACCTTCAACTGTTAATTGGCAATTAACAAGGTGTAACTACATCAGCATGTATATGAATCCATAGCATCTACAGACTTGATTGCTATCTAGTTCCAAACCTCCCAAACATGATCAAAATAAATACATGGCGTAGAAATAAGTCAGCAAACTCAGTACCTGAGAATCACGCATTTTCGTCTTCAGTTGCTGAATTTCATGATTTACTTCTGCTTTCCTCTGAAAGCACTTAATTTGATCCACATCTTGGTGCTAACTTACAGCAAAACATCAAGAAAGATCAAACCAAAGAACTTCAGACACATAATAAATATAATAATGACCATAGAACTCTCATTAACGAACCTTATGCATAGGATGAGAAAATAATTTTTTCTCAAGTTCCTCAATTTGGGCTACAAGCTCGACTATCACAGAATCACGTATGTCCATGTCCTGAAAATTAACATTAACCAAGCTCCAAAATCACATGCTAGAAGAACCTCAGTCACTTAATAACATGAGAACAAGAAAGTTGAGTAATTAAGTTCAGATATGAAAAACAAGAATAGAAAAAAGATACACGAAGCCACTCAATGTTTTAGTTATCCAATGCAAAGAGTGGAAACATTTTCATTTATAAAACATGTGGCAGTGTAGTGAATTTTAAAATTGTAATTTCGGCGTTCAAGTTCAATTCCTTACCAACAAAACAGATGACTTCAGTAACATCGATAGTACAACTTTGACTAAAAGAAAAGATAAGAGAAAACATTGGTACTCTACATGCCTCTGGGAACCTTTTTCTTAATATTTCTTTTTCTTTCTATCCAGCTCGGTTAGTAGTTAGTACAAAGAACAGCATAATAACCACCATCCCATAAGAAACAAGGTTTAATAATACAAAAAACCACTTAATTTACTAGCAATTCAACACCCCTCCTTTGAAAAATTTATCCGAGAAGCTGACAGCAGAGGTAGGTGCTCATTGAAGGTGTGGTGGTGAAAGGGAGATGGAAGCAGCATGGTAGTTGAGGACGATGGCAGCGGCAGGGGGAAGTGAAAGGAGAAAATCCACTGGGTGAGGGAAGGTGGAATGGTTTTTGTTCCAGTTTGGAAATATAAAAAATAAAAAATAAGAGAAATGGTTTTTGTGATGTGAACGTATGCGAAGATCAAGAGTTGATGCCAAGGGGGAGGCTGGAATTGGGAAAGGGGGAATGGTGTTGTATGTTAAATAACTATATTTTTAATCTAATAGAAGGTAATACATCAAGCACTTTTGCTTCTTGAAAACTAAGAAACCAAACATGTTTTTAATATTTTCATTCTTTGAAAACAGAAGATAGAAGCAAATCAATCATGTTCTCTAAAATTGAAAATTTGAAAATGAATAGTGTTTTTTAGAAAATGAAAACATAAATGTTTTCTTAAACCAAATGCACCCTTATTTACCCTCGTTCTTTTTGATAGAGATGAAACGATGAAATCAGCAATTCCAGATAGTTGAGCAATGAGTAAGGAGAATAATTACCTTCACAGGGTTAAGCTTTGGAAGACCTTGAGGAAAACGGTTGCCCAGCTCCTGTACAGCAAGCAATATGCTCTGCCTTGCTTCCAAGGGCCGAAGGTCAGGAGGTATGGAGACCCTCAATTTACTAAGAGCAGCAATTAATGGTAATTGAACAGGGACCTATAGCAAAATTAACACAACTTTTTCAGATACATAACATCTGTTTGATACAGATTATGACATTTCAAAACAATAACATAATTGTTTAAAACACGAACTTACCACGTGCATTTCACCTTTCTCTCCAGGGCGAGGCGGACATGGCTTTGGCCGTGAGCTATTTTCATTTGAACTAGGTGAACAATGAAGCAAAGTATCAACTATATAACCACCACCAGCAGGTTTCTTAACAACATTGACAACAACACCCCAGCCCCAATCAGTTCCACCTTCTCTCACTCTGATCTGCAAAGTTAGAAAATCCATATCAGTAAAATATGATATATGGAGAAGCAACAGAATATATACTGAACAGATGAATGATAAAATGTTCTTTTTATTATATATATATAAAAAAAGCAGAGACTGAGACTTAATGGAAAAAGAAACAAACAAAATGCCATAAATTCAGTTCCACACTGATGCTAAAAATTACAGAGAGAACAAGAATATGAACTCATTTCAAACTAATGGTAAATATCACTTACCAATCGACCAGGGACAAGAAAATAAAGAATCATTTCAGGTCTTATTATTTGTGCCATCATCTTCTTTTCAAGCTGTGCAATTTCCAGTTTCAGCTTATGATATTCAGATACTTCAGCCTACATAAATTATATATAATATATAATAAATCAATCAATATACTAATAAAACACAACACATTATTAAGAAAACAAAGCTGAACACATTCAAACAAAGATTACCTCCCCTGAAGCATCAAGCAAAGCTACTTCTTCCTCTAGCTTTGACACCCTTTTCCCTATACCAGGTAAGGCCTGAAAAAGAGCTAAGAGTCCATAAATAATCGATCATAGTGAATAAAATGCTGATGTGATGTTTAAATAAAATGGTTCAGTAGAAACCTTTTCATATTGAAATTGATGAAATGAATTTTTTATCACGTGTTCCGCGGTGAACTGGCCTTCAGCACGGCTCATCAAATTTAAAATTGAGTAGTAGCTTAACCTGAAAGTACTAACTAAAGGCGCAGGTTTACCCAAAACCATTTCCTTGAGGTTATTCATTTCCATCTGCACAAAGTAATTGGATACATATAAAATTCAATAACGTAAAACCATTTGGCAGGTTATCAAGATTCCTGTCCACAGTAAAACTAGAGACTGTGATTCAAACTAGAGACTGTGATTCAAACATACATGTACATAAACAGCTCAAAACTAAACAAAGAACGAAGGGTTCACAAGGTTATTGGATAGTGTTCCAATTGCAGACATCGAAAAGACAGAGACACAAACTAACAAAATACAGAAAACAGTGACAAGTAGACTTACTTGCTCATCAATCATTATGATACAAATTCCGCGCTCATCCTTGCCACGACGCCCAGCTCTTCCACTCATCTAAATGTACCAAATGAATTGTATGATAATGTCTTCATAGCATGGATAAACAACCCAAACATCACCTCCACCACAAGAGCCCAGAAATACAAGAATAATAATATATCACTCACCTGTATATATTCACCGGATCCAATATATCGGTGACTATCACCATCCCACTTTTTAACGGCAGTGAACACAACAGTTTTTGCTGGCATATTCAAACCCATTGCAAACTGTAGAAAAGTATATCTAAGACTCCTGTCCTTTCAAAAGTAAATCTTTTAAAAAATAATAGTACACAATAGAAGCTGGAATCTGGAAAAAATCTCACTGTCTCAGTAGCAAAGAGGGCCTTTACAAGGCCTTCCTGGAAGAGAAGCTCAACCAATTCTTTGATGACAGGAAGAAGGCCAGAATGATGGACAGCAATCCCTCGCTGAAGGAGTGGCAACATCAACTCAATTGCGGGTAAGCTCCTGTCATCTTCATTCAAACAGAGCACTGCACTGCGAAAAACATCTTCCACTGTGTCCTTCTCCTCTTGGGTATTGAAGTCAAGCTTAGACATCGACATTGCATGCTGTTCACACTCTCTTCTGCTGAAGCTAAATATGATAACAGGTTGGAATTTCCGTTCCATTATCATCTGAAAAAAAAATATCAACTAACAATGAAATTCTTTGTAATCATACTATGTCCATCCACTAAAAAATTCTATTAAATATCTTTTTATATCGGCTTTGCATGTAAACAACAAGATGAGCCCGGCAATAACACAAAGAAGGACAACTGACCTTGACAATCTTGTATATGTCTGACCCGCCAGAACCTCCTTTTCCATGTTTGCCATTGGATTTAGCACCCCTGCCTCTGTCGACCACTTTCTGCTTTGAAAAAGTATCCTGCAGCTTCAAGAAATTCTCCTCCCTGAACTGCTCATTTTCATCAACAACCAAATACAATCCACTGCCCCCCACGGGGAAAACATAGTGCTGCAAAGGAGTAGGCCTAAAGTCAGTGTACACAACATGGCAAGGCTGCTTGTGAATATTACAGATCCACTCTGCAAACTCGGTTGCATTCGACATAGTTGCAGACAGAAAAACCATCTTAATAGCGGGCGGCAAAAAGATTATACTCTCTTCCCAAACAACACCCCTCTCACGATCCTTCATATAATGAATCTCATCAAAGATAACCCAAGCAACTTCCTTCAAAACCTCAGAGCCCCTGTAAAGCATACCCCTAAGAATCTCAGTAGTCATAACAAGGCAAGTAGCGTTAGGCGAAAGGGTAACATCACCGGTCATAAGCCCAACATCTTTGAACTCATGATGGAGCTCCCGATACTTCTGGTTGCTGAGAGCCTTCAGGGGCGAAGTGTAGATGACTCTCTGCTTGTCCCTGAACGACATTGCAATGGCGTATTCGGCGACGGCGGTTTTTCCAGCGGAGGTGTGGGCGGAGACAAGCACTGACTCATTGCGCTCGAGGCACGCAACAGAGACACTCTGGAAGGGGTCGAGGGTGAAAGGGTAGGTTTTGGCCATGGGACCATTGTAGACAGGGTTGGAGAGTGTGCCATGGAGGGATTCATCCTTGGTGGAGTTGTAACCGCTGGGAACAGCGACTTCGTGGACGCAGGTTCGTGCTGAGCTTCGAGGCTTCTTCGGAGATGGTTTTTGGGGTTCTGGTGTTTTGGTTTGGGTTGGGATTTCGGTGGTGTGTTCTGATTGTGAATCGTATTCAGGTTCCTTCCGTTTTCCGAGTGTTGGAGATTCCTTTAGTTCCTCCATTGTTTAGCTCAGTTCAGTGCTTAGCTGCTGCTACCTGCAACGGTTTCGGACAACCAGAAACCCTAATTGGGATTCGGACGTTAGAATTTTGACTTCGAAGCCGAAATGGAAATAACTTTTTTTCTTTTGGGTGTACGGAAAACCCTATATTTTTTTTTTGGGGGTCATGGAAGAACTCTATATATAGTTTTCCTCCTTGCCTATGCTTCCTTCGTTGCGTCCTCAGGCCCAAACCTAGTTCTTCTCCACATACTTTTCAAATTTTTATTTTTATTTTTATTTTTATAGTAAATTTTATCTTTATCTTTATAATCTTACAAATAAAGAACTTAAGTAACGTTTGATTTCGGATACAGGACACAGAGACATAGACAACAAATATTTAAAACGTATTTGAGAGCAGAGATATGGACACATAATACATTGTCTTCAAAACACTATTTTATATTTTTGTGTCCACTTTTTCTACGAAGGACAATGATAGATACAAAATTTAAAAAGGTAGACACAAATTTTTTTATCAAAATTTTTTTCTTTTCTATCCATAGACAAAGGCGAAGCTTAGTTCAGATAAGGGGTCATAGCTTCCAAACTATTTATAAAAAAAATAGTAGTATTTTTTTAAAAGATAAAAAATAATTTAATTGGCTTAAATATTTTACTATGACTTAAAGTATCCAATAAATTCAATAAGCAATACTCCCTCTATCTTTAAGTTCAAATATAAAAAATTAAATATTTTTTATTTATTTAATTTAATATTATTTTATATCTTACTGTTTATTTAATTTAATTTTTTATATCATAAAAAATAATAGAATATTCAATAAGTATTAATATTATTGTATTTGTATAAATTGATAAAAAAAATTTGATAAATATTATAAATTTTAATATTTGTCCTTCTAACTTCTTCTTTACATATTTTAGGATATATTCAAATTTTTATATAAAATAATAATGAAAAATCAAAGAATTAATACATTTTTAAGAGGAAGACTAATATTTAAAAAAGAGAACATATAACTTTACAATATCAACACTTGTAGATAGTTCTTCTACTTTAATAAATCACGAAAAAAGTGAGATACAACCTTCAAAAGTTTAAAAAGTTATATCTGATGAGTTTGACCTTAATTTTTTGGAACGAGACCCTGAAAAACAGCTTTAAATTTGGCAATATCACCCAAACCAGAGAGATGAGATTAGACGAGCTTATCTTAAATAGATCTATATAAAAAATATCTTGACAATTATTCTCTATCTGGTCTCCCAAAATTTTGTTTCAAGTTCCGCCATTGTCCATAGATATTTTTATTATTCTACTATTATCTCTTCTTATTTTTCCTAATTTTAGTTTCTTCTCTACATAGTAGTTCTTCTTTCTCTGCGTTCTTTTTTTCAGACACTCTCTTTTTTTGGTAGAATTTCTTATTTGACTGTATAATTAATTTATTCTTTTTTATCGTTCATTCTCTTCTTTATAGCATGCTATATTAATGGAGACTTAATTCACTTTTCTACTTTATGTTACTTTAGTTATTCTTAATTTTGTTACTTTAATACCATTTTTATCTTATTGGTTCATAGACTAATTCTTCTTGTAATTTTCTGTACTCTTACGTACTCTTATTTTTTATTAAATTAATTTGTACTTGAAGTAAACAATTTGAAATCACATGGCTATTTTAGTCATTTCACATAATATCTTAGTTTTATCCATGTCTATCCAAACATAATACAAGACAATACATTAGTGTCTTATCCATCGTATCCAAACACAATACACAAAAAATAATTTTTAGTATCTCCGTTCTATTGTCTCTATCTTAGTGTCATGTCCTTTGTCCTGTCTCCAAAAACAAACGCTTAAAGAACTTTTATGCTGACGTGACACTCATACATTAAGTTTAAAAATTTATTTACTTATATGTGATTACTAGAAAATTTAAAATTTTATTTATAAATTATAAATTATTATTTGCTTAGATTATTACTTTTTAAATTTTAAATTATACTTTTTTAAGTTGTTAAATATTTAGCTTTTAATATTATTGAAATAATTATTTACATAGGTATTGTCACTAAAAATTTTAAAACATTATAAATTATTATTTGCTTAGGTTGTTTTTTTTTAAATTTTGAGTTATTTGCTTAGGTTGTTACTTTTTAATTTTTAATTTATTTGCATATTATTTTTTAAAATTTTTAAAATTTTATTTATAAATGATCTTTATCTTTATCTTTATCTTTATAGTAATATTTATAGTAATATAAATGGGGAGCTCTTATCTTTATCTTTATTTTATCTTTATCTTTATAATAATACAAATGAGGAGTTCATATGCTGACGTAGCGTTTATACGTTGAGTTTGGAAATTTATTTTCTTAGGTGTCGCACTAGAAGTTTTTAGAATTATACTAGTATTTTTACCCGTAATTACGTTATGGGAATATAAATCTTTTCAAATTATGTCGGTTTTGTCCTGACATTATAGATGATTATAGCACAAAAGATTTATATAATCAAACTACTTTTACAAAAAGATCGTACGGGACAAAAGTTTTCGTTGGCTAAGAAGACCAGGATCTCCGTAGATAAAAATCAAATAATAAGATTTTTAGTTATTATTTTCATGTGAAAGAGTTTGATTTATTACTAATAATTAATTTTAATATTCGTTATCTAAAATTTGAAACGATTTAACTTTTATACTTTTGATTAGGTGTTAAGTTTGTTGCACAAATAGAAATAATTCATTTTTATTCTTCCTATTTAAAAATAATATTTTTTCTCTCTATTTATATAAAAATATAATTAGATATTAGCATGAAAAAAATTATATTGATAGTTATAAAATTAACTCCAAATTAATTTTTTTAAAATAATTAAATCTTAATTTTAACTTTTAATCATAACATTAGTATTCTCTCTAAATTATATTTAATAAATATTTAAAAGAAGAAAAATAAAATATAGACTAAAAAGATAAATAGTAAAAATTTAAAACTAAATAAAAAAATTAAAAAATATGTATATAATAATAATAATATTTTTTATTTGAATTATATTATTTTGTTAATTTTATTTTTTGTAGAACAAAAAGATAGAAAAAAATAGAAAACGAAAGAAAAGAGAGAAAAAAATAAAGATGAAGATTGAGAGAGGGAGTTTGTTAATTTTGAAAGAAAAAAAATTATTTTAATTATAATAAAAATATCTGACGACACATTTTGATTTGTCAAATTACTAATAAAACATATAAATTACAAATTATATATAGAGTGGGAACTGGAAAGGGTAGAAAGAAATAGAAAAAATGAGAAAGATAGATGAGAGAATTTAAGAAGGGAGTTTATTAATTTTGGAAGGAAATATTTTTTTCTCAATTTGAATAAGAGAATGTCATATTGCACATTTGGTTATTAAATTAGATAATAATATATAAAAAAATACTGTAATTTAGACTTGCAATATCAATATATTAATAGTAAACTGGATAAAAAAAATATAATATTATATCAAAGATTTTTTTAAAATCATAATTATAATTTATAATTGAAATTATAATTTAAACATTTTAAACGGGGTAATTTCATTTAGAGAATTCATAATTCAAACATAATTTTTATACACTTAATAGCTATATTATTCGAGTTAATATATTTAATACTATATTTAAAAAAAATACGAACAATGCATATCATATTATTTATTTATTAATTAAATTATTACAATTCAAATTAATTTTAATAGAATAATTTAAAATTATAATTTCAATTTTATTACGTGCATGGCACGAATTATTACACTTGTATATAAATATATCAGAATTATATATAGAATGAGAAGGGTAGAGAGAAATAGAAAAAAGAAGAGAAATAGATGATAGAATTTAGGAAGGTAGTTTATTAATTTTAGAAGAAAATATTTTCTGTCAAATTTAATAAGAGTGTCATGTGACACATTTTGTTATCAAATTAGATAATAATATATAATATAATATATAATATAGCTATATTTTAATTTCAATTTTAATATTTTAATTTTAATTTTAATATAATTAAAAAATGTCATGTTGCACATTTTGATTGTCAAATTTATCATTATTTCATTGATAATGATATATAAAAGAGGAGGGGAGAACTCTTTAATTTTAGAGGGAAAGATTTGATTTCAATTGTAATGAGGAAATGACATCTGGCACATTTTGGTTGTAAAATTAGTAGGGATGAGGGAAGAATTCTTTAATTTTGGAGGAAAAAAATTTATAAATTATAAATTATTATTTGCTTAGGTGGTTACTTTTTAATTTTAAATTATTTGCTTAGGTTGTTTTACTTAAGTTGTTATTTTTTTAATTTTAGGTTGTTTGCTTAGGTAGTTATTTTTTAAATTTTAAGTTATTTGTTTAGGTTGTTATTTTTTAAATTTTAAGTTATTTAAAGATTACTCTTTGAAATCATAAATTATTATTTATTTAAGTTGTTACTTTTTAATTTTAAGTTATTTGCTCATAAATTAAAATTTTTAAAAATAAATTTATTAAACTAAATAATTATATTATTTAATTATTTAAATTTTGCTAAGAGAAATTTTATTTATAAATTAAGTAACAGCTTTTGTCGCATAATAAGATCTCTACTATGTTTAATACGCCTCAATTATAGTTAAGAAGGCACATTTTTTAAAAATTTGTTGATTCTTTTTATTTGAACACTATATTTAAACTTTGAATATTTGTGTTTCTTAGGATTTATATTTTAAATACATTTATATATTTATTTTATTGTCTGCAAATCTTTATAATCATACAAATGAAGAGCTTTTATGCTAACGTGACACTCATACATTGAGTTTGAAAATTTATTTACTTAAGTTGTTACTTTTTAAATTTTAAATTATACTTTTTTAAGTTGTTAAATATTTAGCTTTTAATATTGTTGAAATAATTATTTGCGTAGATATTGTCACTAAAAATTTTAAAAAATTATAAATTATGATTAGCTTAGGTTGTTATTTTTTAAATTTTAAGTTACTAGTGTTAAACCCGTGCAATACACGGGCTTATATTTTAATTTAACATGGTAAATTGAAAATAATATTTTATAATTATAAATTTATCGAATTTAGTATAACACTATTATTGTCATTATATAATATAAATGTACTGAATATGTTGTTTTATCTTTACTCAAAATAAAATACAAATGAAATAGTTTGAAGTCTATAATATTCTTAAACTATAAAAAAAGAGAGCTGAAGAAATAAGAACATATAGAACTGTAATAATAGCATGTCAATTTTACACTAAACTTTATATCATAAGGCTAATGAAAATTTATCGACAACCTAATTTTTTACTAACCTCATTAGAAAAGCAATTGGCATATGATGTTGTACTCCATGTTATACATTTTATTTCAAGTCTAAAAGTATAGTTAATGAATTATTTATATCTACAATAAATATTTGTACAAAAGTGTAAATCATAACATGTTACTAAGATGAAAATACTATTTTTCTTACCTAAATATTATTAAAAACTTCTTTAAATACGACATTTGTTGTTGATGACTTTGGATTGCTGTCTTTATCTAAAATTAGAACGTTCAAGCTATTGTGACTCTTAACTCTTGACAAAGCAATGTAAAGTTGTCCATGGGTGAACACTGTAACACCCTACTACATAAAGCTTTATACTTAAGCCGTAAAATAAAGGTGGTGTGGTGTTACGAGCTCTAAAACAAAATATATACATAATAGTATCTGAAAGGGGGTAATATATGAGGAGTTTTGGAAAACAGGTAAAACAAAATCGCAAAATAAAAAGCGCAACGCTCAGAAAACGAGATTACTTGCATGCTAAGAAATCTAAAGATCATAGGTGTAAATAAATAGAAAGAGAGAATAAAGAGTCAAGGATTCAGAATAACTAGCTCCTAACTCCGCCTGCGAAGCCAAGGCTGGCCGAAGGATATTTACATACATATATACGTATCCCAAAGTACCCAAAATACAGAGATAAAACCTTAACTCTCCTTAAACCTCTAAGAGGGACAAAATAAACAAGTTTCTTGGAGAGAAAAATAAGTACATATATACATGAACTGAATAACAAAAGAACCAAGGAACCACTCTGCTTCAGAAGTCCAAACGCCTAGCGAGGTGCCTCTCGACCTGCATCTGAAAACAACAACACAGTATGAGGTGAGAACCGGAGGTTCTCAGCGTGGTAAAGGTGCCACGCATATAAGATATAAGGTCCTGGGAATGCCAGAGGCAATCCTAGAGCGCCGACTCTCAGATTATACAGAGCAGTTCCATTATGGTATCAGAGCAGTTCGTTCCTGTAGAGCCTGAGGGACGGACTGACTATGCTTCTGGACATACTCTAAGTGTCTATAAATGCTAATTAGGATATCTGATTGATATATATGGCATGAATTCTCATGAGCATGCATTTGGGACTTTGAAATACTAGACTTGCGATATTGAGACTGATCACCTTGATATCACTTGTTTGATGTGAACAGGAACCAAATGGCATCTCGTCTCACCCGTGGGCGTAATCGAGGTCAAGGATGGAGAGGTAACGAGGTAACCATACTGGCAAGTAGTTTGACCGATTTTGTGACCGCGATGACGAGTGCTGTTGTGCTGTTGCTGCTGCGACGAGCTGAGTGATAGATAGGATGGAATCACAAGCTAGGACTGGCAACGATGGTGGTAACAAATATGAATGTGGAAATAATGTTCCGAGTACAGGGGTACCAGTGGGTTATCCGGAGCAAGTTAACACGGGTCAGGCAACGGGAGAAAGCTCAAAGAGGACTGAGGTAGCAAGGAGTAATCGCCGGGAACCCTTCACAAAAAAAGGAAAGATTACACCTAGGAGCTAAAGCTTCAAAAAGGGTCATTATGTCACTTCACATTCTCAGTGCCGGAACAATGATCAAAGAAATGACAACAGTCACAAACAGGATTCAAAAGAGCAGACTAGTACTCAACCGAAAGATTTGAAGTGCACGAGATGCACAAAGTATCATCCAAACAAACCATGCAGGGCCGAACTAGATGTATGTTACAAGTGCGGGAGACCAGAGCATATATCTTGGAATTGTTCACACAGAGAAGGTCGGGATGCAACCGAATCTGACTCTTAGACCCGAGGTAATTGCAAACTAGTAGTTGAATTTCTAACTTCCTTGCATACCATTAATATGTAATATTCATTCGTGACGCACGCAAGTTTTGAAAATCGTGAAGTCCAAGTCAATGATTAGTCGAAGGCTATTAGTTGTTGAGACGGAGTGATATTTAGTTAACTTAAAAGAGTGGTTAGGCTCTTAAAAGATAAGAATCAGAGTGATGCAGTGGAAGCGTGTTGGATTATAACTAAAGGATCAGAACTGTTGAGAGCTACGCAAACTTGTTGTTCAAAACCCAGTGACAGTGAGCCGCGAGGATGAGGAATGGGATGGACTCAAGTATTAATTGCTGAATGTTTAAGAGGCGAGTGAAGGTGAGACCAAATCCCTATACGCGAGAGCTTCCGAGGCAATTTTTGAAGACGTATCAGAATCACCGCCTTAGAGAGAGTGAGTTTGCGATAGATTTAGTGCCGGAAGTCGGATTAACTTCGATTACACCATGATAGAAGACATCGTGATAATCAATAAGATTTAGAAGGCGGTTGAAGGAAGTAGCAGAAAAGAAAGCCATTCGGCTCAGTGTTTCCCTGTAGGAAGTACTGGTTATGTTAAGTAAAGAAGGAAGACAGCAACAGGAAGCTCCACGCGAGAGTGAGGGTGCACCAACTAATCTTCACGACTTAATCTATCCTTTCTTTTATAGCTTACCTTGAAAACTCTATTTTAATTTCCTTCTTGAAAAACCGGATTCATCGTTTCTCTAAGAGCACCGCTAGGGGGCCAGCAATTTTCTAATTTTTGGGCCAGCAAACAACCGGCATTAGTATTTTTATACCTCAAACAAAATAAAGCCCAAATGCATAAAGAGAAAGTGTACTCACGCTCCTTTACCACACGCTCTTCTTCTTCCCCAAAATTCCACACACTCTCTCCTCTACACTCTTGCGCGCCATCTTTCTTGCTCTCAACACTGGAGCATGCTGATAAACCCATATTTTATGATATATTTTGTGCCTAATTTAAGTGATTTATTCAATCCTTCACTCACTTATTCATGTTAATTGCATGGTTTTACATTCCCTTCCTTATTATGTGATATATGTGGAATACATGTTTCCTATGCTTTAAAAATAATTATTTTAATTACTCTTTATTACCATTTGATGCCGTGATTTGTGTGTTAAGTAGTTTCAGATATTCTAAAGGCAGGAATGACTTAAAGGATGGAAAGAAAACAAACAAAAATGGAAGGAAAGCACAAAATGGAGTTTTTTGAAGAAACTGGAAGCGACGCGAACGCGTGGGCGACGCGGCCGCATGCCTGACGCGAAGAGAGCGCGACGCGAACGCGTGAATGATGCGAATGCGTGCCTTGAGCAGAACGCAGATGACGCGGACGCATGACTGAAGCGAACGCGTAATAAGGAAAACTCCAGATGACGCGACTGCGTGACCCATGCGGACGCGTGACAGAGGCTACGCACCAGAAATTACAGAAAATGCTCCCAGCGATTTCCGAAGCCCTTTTTGGCCCAAATCCAAGTCCAGAAGGCACAGATCAGAGGTTATGAAGTGGGAGAATACATCCATTCAAGGAGAGTCTCCAATTATTCACTTTTCATGATTTAGATGTAGTTTTTAGAAAGAGGTTCTCTCCTCTCTCTCTCTCTTAGGATTTAGGATTTAGGATCTTTCTTGCTTTCATGATTGTCCCTTTTTATTAGGTTCAACTTTCCTTTTAATTATTTATTTTCTCAATTTAATTTATGAACTTTCCTATGTTACAGATAATTCTCTTAATTAATGTTATTTGAAGTATTTCAGTTTATTATTGTTCTCTTTTATTTATGTTACTGTTGCTTCCAATCTGAAGACATTTTTATTCCAGTAGATTTACTTTTTCCCTTTTGGCCTTGGTTAAGAAATCAGTAACTCAGGAGTTATCAAACTCACGTGATTGATAATTGTTATCTTTGCTAATTGAATTGAACTTTAATAATTCCAGTCCTTTCTTAGGAATTGACTAGGACCTGAAGATCAGACTAATTAATTCACTTGATCTTCCTTTGCTTTAGTAAAGGCTAACTAAGTGGGATTAAGATTCAATTCTCATCTCCATTGATAAGGATAACTAGGATAGGACTTCCAATTTCTCATACCTTACCAAAAGTTTATTTTACAGTCATTTACTTATTTTAATTGCAATTTTACTTGCTCCTTACTTTCAAAACCCCAATTTACAATCTTCATAACCAATAATAAGAACATACTTCCCTGCAGTTCCTTGAGAAGACGACTTGAGGTTTAAATACTTCGGTTATCAATTTATTTAGGGGTTTGTTACTTGTGACAACCAAAACTTTTGTACGAAGGGATTTCTATCGGTTTAGAAACTATATCTACAACGCGACTATTTTTATAAAATTCTTTACCAGCAAAAATCCTAACGTCAAAATGGCGCCGTTGCCGGGGAACTGCAAATGTGTGCCTTATTATTGGTTATTGTAAATATTTTATTTTGCCTGTTTATCTATTTTTATTTTTGCTTTTTAATTTTTATTAGCTATTATGAATTCTCACCCCTCTCGCTTTGAGTTTGGTTTTAATATTGTTGAAAGGAGTGAAAGCTATAACAGGAATATGCATCAAGGTCAGAGAGATCAAAGATGGATGGAGCCAAGAGGATTTGATCAACTCTTTAGGCAACAACACCCTCTAAGATATCATGGACAAAGGCCATTCTACAATGCATACCAAGCTGATAGATATGGTGGACAACCTTGTAACTACCAACAAGCCCCACCCTGTGCCTATAGACCACCCTTTCAACGTAGCTTTGAACCGCCACACTCACAAGCGCCTTTTCACCATTCACCACCATATGATCCTTATTTACCCCAATCCCAATCCGATTACTCCCAAACACCACCACTTCCCTACATACCATGTCCAAATCCATCACCTCCAGAATCACAGGCTCGCCTCAAGGAAACAGTAGATCAACTTCAAACAATCCTTCATCAAATAGAGCAAGCAATAAGTCAATTATCTTCTAGACGTTTGAACATTTAAGAACCTTCCACAACCCCATGTGGACAATCTAATGAAGAGCGTAGCATGAAGGAGATACTAGAAACTCCAGTGGACAGAACAGAGCATGACTTCGTACTGGAACAAGTAGAGGAAGCTGTCATTATAGAAGAAGAAGAGTTGGTTGAAGACTTAGGAGACGCTGAACTTCCATGGGAATCTAGAATTGTGGAGAATTCTGTCAAGGACGTTACAATTGATGCTAAGGAGGATAGTGCACAACCCCCAAGGCAAGTCTTTTATGAAGAACTAGACGGAATAATCAAAGAAGCAAGTTTCCTTGATGATGATAGTCACAAGTCAAGTTCTCCTAGTAATGAACTTGCATCCGCAAGTGAATTCTCTGATATTGAAGAACCTTATCCAAGTGAATACGAAGAAGATGCGGAGGTAGATTTCTCTCAACCTCCAGCTTATGACTTGAGTGATGCGGAAGACATAGAAGACTTTGATCAGGACATAGATGCATGCGAAGAAGTTTGCAAAGAAGTGGAGGAATTCACAGAAGACCACAAGGGAGTAGAGCTTACAGAACCACTGGAAACACCTATCCCAAGGCCATTACCACCTAATACAAGCTTCAAGTGGGTACAATCCTTAACCTTTATCTTTACTTTTTCACTTGAATATGGTTTGCTTGAAACAGATGGCCAGCTTAGAGCTCTCTGCGGCTTTAAGAGTAAGAGGAAAATGGCTCGCACTCAGAGCTGGTGCACAAGGTTCAATAAGGTTCCATGCTTCAACTCGAAGTGCACGGATTGGTCTCATGTTCAATCGAATGGATCTCGGAACACGTTTAGTTATCTTGGTGAAAATCTAATTTATAAACCGCCCGGATGGAAAAATATAGGTCAAGACGAAGGCGGATTCAAAAGCAAAGTTTGGGATCCTGGAATCTATTCTGACATTCGTCACCCCGGGAGCCTGAGAATCTGGTTGAAGCTGCTCAGAAGCTTCACATGCCTAGTTTGGGACCCCAGAGGCTGTTGGCATTCTAAGCATTGGTGGATATTTCTGGATGAATTTAAGCATAAGCCACCATAACAGGAAGCTCATCCAATGTCCAACTTAAGGACTTTAATTAAAAGTGCTAGGTGGGAGACAACCCACCATGGTATGGTCGTTTCTTTTTCTGTTTTATTTCGTGTTATTTATTTTTATTCTTTTTCAATTGAACCTGAATATTATTTATTAGCATTGCATACTGCATAATTGCATAAAAAAAAAGGCGTGCGACACGACCGCATCACTCATGCATTCACGTCAGTTGCGAAAAACACCTCCCACGCGTCCGCTCATTCACGCGGCCGCGTGATCTGGAGATCGGCGTAAAGATCCAACGCCCAGAAAGTTGGGTAGGAATCGTGCGGCTGTTGTGCGTTTAGCACAAAACGTCCCACGCGGTCGCGTCCCTGACGCGATCGCGTCACTTGCACAACATCCATCCCACGCGATAGCGTGAGCGACGCGACCGCGTCGCGCGGATATCATAGCACCCCCAGTGGAGACAGAGAGTTGCGCTGAAACGACGCTGGAATTGTGCGTTTCGCACAATTTCCAGCGACCCGGTCGCATGCCTCACGCGACCGCGTCACTCACCCTTTTACCCACTTCATGCGATCGCGCCACCCACGCGATCGCGTCAACCACCCTCGCCTCCCAGCCACGACCGCGACGCCACCCCCCTTTTTTCTCCCTTCCCTCTCTTTCTTCCCTTTCTCTTCTCTCCCCCCCTCCACCACCGCTGCTCCCTCCGCCGCACAGCCACCGCCACCGCTCCATCACAGCCGCGCCTCCCACCATTACCCACACCCCCTCCCATCCTTCCCCCTTAATCCCTACCCCTCCCATTACCCCTATCCGAACCCCCTACCACCGGATAGCCACCACCGTCGCACCAACCGCCTGTACCGCCGCGTCAGTCACCACCACCACCACCCCTTACCATCTCTCTGCCCTACTTTCATTCATACGCCTACCAGGTTCCGCCAAACGCCGCTCTTTCAATTCGTAGTTAATTGCATATTTATTTTTTCCGTTTACGTTCAATATTAGGCTAGTTAGATATGCATGTTTGTAGTGGATTCTAGGTTGTTAGGTAGACTAGGATGTGGTTAGTGGATTTAGGCCTGATAAATTGCGCTGTTCGTACTTCTTGTTTTATCAATTTCGCAATTCTTATGTTGTTACTGTTCATATGCTGTTCTTTACTGTTGCATATTGCTTTTTACACTGCTTTTTCATGTTCATATTCCGTATCTGTATTTGAAACTGTATTTTAATTCATATGAACTATTCTGCTTGCTGTTTATTTTCCAGGAACATCCAATTTTAGCCGGAATGCTGCCCAATTTTCTATAAATCGTTTTGATTCTCATTCATGTCTTGGTTTTGGCATTTTCAATTTTGCTTTCTTTAGCTTTCACCAAACCAATTCATGAATGCACGGGCTAGCATTCTTATTCCTTTCGTCTCCCCGATTTATAAATCACATTCTTGCTGATTTGATTTCAAATTTTCGTTATTGGTATATCTATATGAATCATCAACACCTTGATTTCCTTGCTTAAATATGAGTTGTCTGTTGCTTCAAATTGTGATATTCTTGTTACTTAGAAACCAATCATCATGCCGCTTACCTTAACTTTCTTTTTACTAACTCACTGATTTTTTATTTCTAACCTCTTTTTCAATTTAAAACCACTTTTAACTTTCTAACACCCCCTCTGCTTTTTGACTCACTCTTCACTTTTACTTTTTAACTCAAGGCATGTTTATGGTTTTTCCTAATTCACATGAATTCTATTACTTTTTAGATTGAAATTTCTCATCTCAGCTTTTTATTCCCGAACCAATCCAAAATGCACAATTCTTCAACTCATTTAATTATTCTACTGCTCCTTTGCCACTATGTGCTTATTTTGTTATTTGCCTACTTATTTTCCTATTTTTATTATATCCTAGATTTCTGTTTTTCAGGATGTCTGACACCCAAAGAAAAGAAAAAGGAAAGGCAACAACTGGCAAACGGAAAAGAGGAGAATCCTCTATGTCCATCCTGGACATCATGCATGATGACTCCTGGCGAGAGAAATACTTTACCCCGCAGGAGAAGGCTGACCAGCTACTCCCTGCCACTGATCCCACTAAGTTTGCAAACAGATACTGCGAGCTGAAGTATCTGGTGTTTGCAACCTCCAGGAATCTGTACCTGGAGGGGACTCTGAAAATTCCGGAAGAACTCCAACAATACACCTCCGATCAAATCAAACAAAGAGGTTGGTTCTTCCTGGAGAGAAACCTGACAGAGGTCAATGCTTCTTGGGTAAGAGAGTTTTACTGCAATTACTTCAAAACTTTCCTAGATGCAGTGAACCTAAGAGGGAAGCAGATACTGGTCACTGAAGAGGCCATTGAGGATATTCTGTAGCTTCAGCCAAAATCCAATCAGCTTGATGGTTACCAAAAGGCTGAGGAGGACATGCGCTTCATGAAGTTTGACTGGGATGCGGTCAAGGCAAGGATAGCCCTTGACCCGACTGTCCCATGGGTCATGGGTCAGAACACCACCATGCCTAAGGGAATCAAGCAGATATACTTAAATGATGAGGCTCGGTGATGAGCGGATAATTTATACGCTTTTTGGCATTATTTTTAGTATGTTTTTAGTAGAATCTAGTTACTTTTAGGGATGTTTTCATTAGTTTTTATGTTAAATTCATATTTCTGGACTTTACTATGAGTTTGTGTATTTTTTTGTGATTTCAGATATTTTCTGGCTGAAATTGAGGGACTTGAGCAAAAATCAGATTCAGAGGTTGAAGAAGGACTGCTGATGCTGTTGGATTCTGACCTCCCTGCACTCAAAGTAAATTTTCTGGAGCTACAGAACTCAAAATGGCGCGCTTCCAATTGCGTTGGAAAGTAGACATCCAGGGCTTTCCAGCAATGTATAATAGTCCATACTTTGGCCGAGTTTAGACGACGTAAAAGGGTGTTGAACGTCAGTTCTACGCTGCTGTCTGGAGTTAAACGCCAGAAACAAGTCACAAACCAGAGTTGAACGCCAGAAATACGTTACAACCTGGCGTTCAACTCCAAGAAGGACCTCTACACGTGCAACACTCAAGCTCAGCCCAAGCACACACCAAGTGGGCCCCGGAAGTGGATTTATGCATCAATTACTTACTTCTGCAAACCCTAGTAGCTAGTTTATTATAAATAGAACTTTTTACTATTGAATTAGACATCTTTGATCAGTTGTATGCTATCTTAGATCACGTTTTGGGGGCTGGCCATCTCGGCCATTCCTGGACCTTTCACTTATGTAATTTTAACGGTAGAGTTTCTACACTCCATAGATTAAGGTGTGGAGCTCTGCTGTTCCTCAAAGATTAATGCAAAGTACTACTGTTTTCTATTCACTTCATCTTATTTCGCTTCTAAGATATTCATTCGTACTTCAACCTGAATGTGATGAACGTGACAATCATCATCATTCCCTATGAATGTGTGCCTGACAACCACTTCCGTTCTACCTTAGATTGAATGAGTATCTCTTAGATCTCTTAATCGGAATCTTCGTGGTGTAAGCTAGAATGATGGCGGCATTCAAGAGAATCCAGAAAGTCTAAACCTTGTCTGTGGTATTCCGAGTAGGATTCAATGATTGAATGACTGTGATGAGCTTCAAACTCGCGAGTGCTGGACGTAGTGACAGACGCAAAAGGAGGGTGAATCCTATTCCAGCATGATCGGGAACCTCAGATGATTAGCCGTGCCGTGACAGAGCATCTTGGACCATTTTCACAAGAGGAGGGGATGTAGCCACTGACAACGGTGATGCCCTTACATAAAGCCAGCCATAGAAAGGAGTAAGACTGATTGGATGAAGACAGCAGGAAAGCAGAGGTTCAGAGGAACGAAAGCATCTCTATACACTTATCTAAAATTTTCACCAATGATTTACATAAGTATTTCTATCCTTTTTCTATTACTAATTTTCAAAAACTACATAACCATTTTATATCCGCCTGACTGAGATTTACAAGGTGACCATAGCTTGCTTCATACCAACAATCTCCGTGGGATTCGACCCTTACTCACGTAAGGTATTACTTGGACGATCCAGTGCACTTGCTGGTTAGTTATGCGAAGTTGTGAAGATATCTTTAGACCATGGCTCTGTGCATCTGTTTTTGGTGCCACATCCAGGGAATCAATTTCGAGCAACAATTCACAACATGAGTAGCAATTTCGCATACCACTCGGCTATGGCACCAGATCCTGAGCAACTTTGTTATGCCGAGTACTCACGAGACGGAGCTACCTGCCGCTATGATCACCCTCCTATGGTGTGTGATGGAGGGTAAGGACCTATACCTGCCACGTTTCATCTAGTACTACATGGCCAGAGTCCACGTTAGAGGCACTCTCCCCTTTCCATATCTGATTACCCAGCTCGGCCGTCGAGCTGACGTGCCTTGGGAGGATGCTGATGAGAAGCCACCTGCTGCAGAATGCAAGAAGATTATCCCTCACAGCAGGAACTTTCTGGCTTTGGGCTACAGACCTCCATTCCTCACCACCCCTGATGAGACAGCCACATCTTCGGCTGGCCCCTCTTCATCTACTGCTACCCCAGCTACCACCACTGCACCTCCACCTACCTCAGAGCCAGTTTATCACCTCGTGCACCGCCTATTTCAGTAGCTAGACCAGATGGAGTGCCACAACCGGCACCGATATGAGAGATCTGAGTGTCGCAGCAAGCGACGCTATGAGCACCTAAAGCTGATGATACGATCTGGCGACATCCCCTCCGAGCCTGACACACCATCAGAGCCATCTGAGGAGGAGGCGGATGATCATGAGGCGGAGACCCATCCACAGAGAGAGGCTAAGCAGGCAGGCCCAGCGCAGGTTACGCCACAGCAAGAGGCCCCGTATCAGATTCAGGCTGCAGACCCAGCGATTCCTATACAGTCAGCACCTCCTCTGCAGCAGGCAGATCCTCAGACCACCACTACAGAGACTCCAGCCACCCATCCTTCCAGTGATGACACTCCTTCACACCCTGCTTGAGTGAGCATCGAGGATGATGCTTTATATTAAGTGTGGGGAGGTCGCCATCTCTGGCGTATTTTTTGGTGAAACACTACAGACTCTTTTTATTTTATTTTGTTATTTTTCTGTATTTTTATCTTTATTTTTATTTCTCAGTACTTATACATTGCACTTTTCATGTATTCTTACTCTATTTCTGCATTTTGCACTTTAGTTTATATTTTAGCCAGTTAGTTTAGTTGCAATTCTAACTTATTAGTTATAGAATATGTGGATTAATTAGTATAGTTTACCCTTTTAGTATATGATAGTTTGGTTTAAATTGAAAATAAAAATGAAGTAAACTAGAGACTTTAATATAAAAACAATCCACACCTTGTATATATAGCATTACATGTTAGTTAGTTAACAACATTTCATCAAGGAGAAACACTAAAACTTTAAAGCCACCCTAAGGTTTACATTGAGAATAATGGGAACTCTTAATTCTTCATTTGCATGACATATATAACTGAGATATGATTTTTGAGCTAGAGAACACACAGTCTGTGAGTTTTGAGCTTAATTGTATGGTTACATTCAAACCATAATATTTTATTCCTGTGTGTTTCGCCCTTCTTTTTTATTCTGATGTTCTTTACTTTGTTTTAATCTATATGTCCAATTATAGAATATAGATACATACCAAGGAAGTGATTGAGGCCATTGTTTGATTCTAGCTCACTTATCCCAAAAATTAGCCTACCTTTTACATCACCCTTGTTAGCCCCCTTGAGCTTTTAATCCCCTCTTGTTCTATAAACCACAATACTAGCCTTAAGCAGAAAAACAAAATAAAAATTCCAAGTTGAATCATTGGTTAACTTAAGATAGAAATTGTGTATTGTTTAAGTGTAGGGAACCTTATGGGAACATGGATTATAAGAAACAAAGGTAGAAAGTTAAAAAGAATAAAGACATTTCAAAATAAAAGTTTTGGAAAGCATGCTCATGTGAAATCAAAACAATTAAATTACCATGTGTATTAAAAAAAATATTTTTAATTAAACAAAGGGGATACAAGAAAGTTTCCCAATTGAAAAATAAAAAGAATTAATGCACATGGGACAAAGTTAAAGTTAATATATGAGCTTGCAATACAAAGTGGAAAAAATTGGGTAAATAGATAAAGAAGCTTTGCTTTATAAATATGTATGTTAGGTGAGATCTTAGACTAATCAAGGATTCACTTATTAGCTCACTTAGCCTTATACATATACCCTTACCTTTACCTTGGCCCCATTACAACCTTAAATAAAGACCTCATGATTTTTGTATGTCTGTATTCTGTAATTGTTGGTTGGTTAGATGAAGAACAAAGTTATAGAAAGTAAGAATAAAAAGAAGAATAGAGTGATTAACCCAATAAACACTGAGTGACTAGAGAGTAAACACAAAATTCAGTGAGGGTTCAATAGCTCATTAATATATATCTCTGCTTAAATTGTTAATTGTCTTGCAAGTTTGTAAAATATTTTTCTTTCCCATCTCAATTGTAAAAGTGCTTTATCATTATCTAAGGTTTGGCTATGCATATATGATTCCTTGAGAATGTGAATTAATTCAACTACATGTAAGTTTTATATACAAGTGAATAACAATTAGAATTGCATGATTCATTTAAATAGTTGCATTTAGAATAGATTGCATTGCATGAGATTCCACCACTTTAACTTTAATGGGGACATGCTATTGTTTAAGGGTGGGGAGGTTGATAAACCCATATTTTATGATATATTTTGTGCCTAATTTAAGTGATTTATTCAATCCTTCACTCACTTATTCATGTTAATTGCATGGTTTTACTTTCCCTTCCTTATTATGTGATATATGTGGAATACATGTTTCCTATGCTTTAAAAATAATTATTTTAATTACTCTTTATTACCATTCGATGCCGTGATTTGTGTGTTAAGTAGTTTCAGATATTCTAAAGGTAGGAATGACTTAAAGGATGGAAAAGAAACATACAAAAATGAAAGGAAAGCATAAAATAGAGTTTTTTGAAGAAACTGGAAGCGACGCGAACGCGTGAATGATACGAATGCGCGCCTTGAGCAGAACGCAGATGACGCGGACGCATGACCGAAGCGAACGCATAATAAGGAAAACTCCAGATGACACGACCGCGTGACCCACGCGGACGCGTGACAGAGGCCACGCACCAGAAATTACAGAAAACGCTCCCAGCGATTTTTGAAGCCCTTTTTGGCCCAAATCCAAGTCCAGAAGGCACATATCAGAGGTTATGAAGTGGGGGAATACATCCATTCAAGGAGAGTCTCCAATTATTCACTTTTCATGATTTAGATGTAGTTTTTAGAGAGAGGTTCTCTCCTCTCTCTCTCTTAGGATTTAGGATTTAGGATCTTTCTTGCTTTCATGATTGTCCCTTTTTATCAGGTTCAACTTTCCTTTTAATTATTTATTTTCTCAATTTAATTTATGAACTTTCCTATGTTACAGATAATTCTCTTAATTAATGTTATTTAAAGTATTTCAGTTTATTATTGTTCTCTTTTATTTATGTTACTGTTGCTTCCAATCTGAAGACATTTTTATTCCAGTAGATTTACTTTTTCCCTTTTGGCTTTGGTTAAGAAATCAGTAACTCAGGAGTTATCAAACTCACGTGATTGATAATTGTTATCTTTTCTAATTGAATTGAAATTCAATAATTCCAGTCCTTTCTTAGGAATTGACTAGGACCTGAAGATCAGACTAATTAATTCACTTGATCTTCCTTTGCTTTAGTAAAGCCTAACTAAGTGGGATTAAGATTTAATTCTCATCTCCATTGATAAGGATAACTAGGATAGGACTTCCAATTTCTCATACCTTACCAAAAGTTTATTTTACAGTTATTTACTTATTTTAATTGCAATTTTACTTGCTCCTTACTTTCAAAACCCCAATTTACAATCTTCATAACCAATAATAAGAACATACTTCTCTGCAGTTCCTTGAGAAGACGACCCGAGGTTTAAATACTTCGGTTATCAATTTATTTAGGGGTTTGTTACTTGTGACAACCAAAACATTTGTACGAAGGGATTTCTGTCGGTTTAGAAACTATATCTACAACCGACTATTTTTATAAAATTCTTTACCAGCAAAAATTCTAACGTCACATGCTCAACACGAATCAGCATTCTTGAGCTCGCTGTCCATCCCCAGTAGTGTCTCCAATAGCAGTGGCGTTACTCTTTGCAACAGCAGAATCTTAGCTCTCTATCCATTCTCCTTCGTTTCTAGTGATGTGTTATGCTTCTGCAAGGTTAATGTGAAGGTTAATGAGTTTTGATTTTTGTTCATTTATTACTTTTTGCAACTCTTACCTTCTTGCTGTCCATCATTCTGTATCCATTCAAAACATGCAAGGAGAAACTCAAAATGGCACCCAAAAATATTACTCAATATTTCCTGTCTATTCATGAAAAATCTTTAAGCACTCTATAATAAAAATTTCTTTTGATTTTGATTTTGATTCATCATATCTTGTTTATGAAACTTAGGTACTTTTAATTTATAAATCTTTGAAAAAATTCATTATGTTATTATCTCAGTTGTTAGTAGAGCTTTGTTGTGGTAGAGCTTTGATAATGGTTACTGCACAATTGATTACTAGGTTTTTTATATGTGTTTGTGTTAATAATATGTTTCTACCTAATAATATGTAGTGATTATTTGAAATGGAAAAAGATCCAGATATTAAAATGTCGCGAAGAAGTACAAATACAAAGAAATCTGAAACAGGAACTAGGAGGAAAATGCAGCAGAAAACTCTTGAAGAACTAGAATCTCGGGTATGCACCCGTTTAAAAAGAGATTTTGCACACTTTACTCAGGACACTTTGTACCTATTTGAATGAAATTTTGTTTTTTTATAAATACCCTGAAGTTGTTAAATGTTGAAACCATAAATATCAAAGTATATTTACAAGCAAATAATAGCTCCTCAGTTTTCTGTGACAGAATTTTGGTTAAGAGGATCAAGATAGTAGTGAATGAAGGTGATAACCTGAAAAAGGGTTCATCCCTTTGCATTTAAGATTTAACTCTTCTTCCAAAACATTTTGTGCTGTTAACCATATTTAGAAGTTTTTTTTATTAGTAATAGTAAATTTTAATCATAATGACATCATTCTACATTCCCATTTATCCCTTATAGGTAGAAGGATTTTGATTTTCTCCAAGGAGTTTAGAATATGAAAAGCATATTTTCATATCCAACCAAGCAGCTTCTCTATAACTTATATACTTTTTTTTTAAATTATCTTCTATAATCAATTAAATAAGCTAGTTGTTTAAGTAAGTAGCTAGTATCTAGAATATATGACTTTGGCCAAAAGGTGTTAAATTTAACTATAACTTTGAAATCCCATAACCTGTATTGTATGCATAATTGGAGAAAAGAGACACCTAGCAAAATCACTGCGAACATAACTGCAAATTATTTATAACAACTAAGGAGAAGAAGAACAATAATACTGATGGCAACTGGGATCCCACCAATGTAGTTCAAATTTCGAAGAAACAGAATCTGAAATAGTGGAAGTGGTAACATAAAAAAATAGGAGCTTGTATTATTTAGTTATCGAAGAACAATACAAGAAAGGTTACATTTTATCGACAATAGTAATAGTAGTAACATGTTTAGGATACGATATGAATAAGTAAAGCTAAAATTAGCGTGATAGTTGATGAGCGGATAATTTATACACTTTTTAGCATTGTTTTTAGTATGTTTTTAGTAAGAATCTAGTTACTTTTAGGGATATTTTCATTAGTTTTTATGTTAAATTCACATTTCTGGACTTTACTATGAGTTTGTGTATTTTTCTGTGATTTCAGGTATTTTCTGGCTGAAATTGTGGGACTTGAGCAAAAATCAGATTCAGAGGTTGAAGAAGGACTGCTGATGCTGTTGGATTCTGACCTCCCTGTACTCAAAATGGATTTTCTAGAGCTACAGAACTCAAAATGGCGCGCTTCTAATTGCATTGCAAAGTAGACATCCAGGGCTTTCCAGCAATATATAATAGTCCATACTTTGCTCAAGTTTAGATGACGCAAACTGGCGTTCAACGCCAGCTCTCTGCCCAATTCTGGCATCCAGCGCCAGAAACAAGTTGCAAAGTGGAGTTCAACACCCAAACTGGCACAAAAGCTGGCGTTCAACTCCAAGAATGACCTCTCCACGTGTAGACTTCAAGCTCAGCCCAAGCACACACCAAGTGGGCCCCGGAAGTGGATTTATGCATCAATTACTTACTTCTGTAAACCCTAGTGACTAGTTTATTATAAATAGAACTTTTTATCATTGTATTCGGAGACTTGGTTACTCTGGTTCCCCTCTGGGGCCGAGACCAATGAACTCCATTATCACTTATGTATTTTCAATAGTAGAGTTTCTGCACTCCATAGATTAAGGTGTGGAGCTCTGCTGTTCCTCAAAGATTAATGCAAAGTACTACTGTTTTCTATTCAATTCATCTTATTTCGCTTCTAAGATATTCATTCGCACTTCAACCTGAATGTGATGAACGTGACAATCATCATCATTCCCTATGAACACGTGCCTGACAACCACTTCCGTTCTACATTAGATTGAATGAGTATCTCTTAGATCTCTTAATCAGAATCTTCGTGGTATAAGCTAGATTGATGGCAGCATTCATGAGAGTCCGGAAAGTCTAAACCTTGTCCGTGGTATTCCGAGTAGGACTCTGGGATTGAATGACTGTGACGAACCCCAAACTCGCGAGTGCTGGGCGTAGTGACAGACGCAAAAGGATAGTAAATTCTATTCCAGTATGATCGAGAACCTCCAAGATGATTAGCCATGCAGTGACAGCGCATCTGACCATTTTCACAGAGAGGAATAGGATGCAACCAACGACAAGGGTTATGCCTCCAGACGATTAGCCGTGCTGTGATAGAGCATTTGGACCATTTTCCCGAGAGGATTGAAAGTAGCCATTGGCACCGGTGACATCCTTACACAAATCCAGCCATAGAAAGGAGTAAGACTGATTGGATGAAGACAGCAGGAAAGCAGAGGTTCAGAGGAATGAATGCATCTCCATACGCTTATCTGAAATTCTCACCAATGATTTACATAAGTATTTCTATCCTTATTTTAGTATTAATTTCGAAAACTCCATAACTATTTTATATCCGCCTGACTGAGATTTACAAGGTGACCATAGCTTGCTTCATACCAACAATCTCCGTGGGATCGACCCTTACTCACATAAGGTTTATTACTTGGACGACCCAGTGTACTTGCTGGTTAGTTATGCGAAGTTGTGAAGATATGTTTAGACCATGGTTCTGTGCATCCATTTTTGGTGCCATCGCCAGGGAATCAATTTCGAACAATAATTCACAACTTGAGTAACAATTTCGCATACCAAGTTTTTGGCGCCGTTGTCGGGGATTGTTCGAGTTTGGACAACTGACGGTTCATCTTGTTGCTCTGATTAGGTAATTTTTTTTTTGTTTTATTTTCAAAAAGTTTTCAAAATTCTTTCAAAAATTTCTCCTTTGTTTTCGAAAAAAATTTTTTTTTTAAATAAAAATGTTTTCAAAAATATATTTTTCTTCAGAATTTTGAAGAATGAATTCTAGTGTTTCATGAAGCATGTGGAAACCTGGCTGGCTGTAAAGCCATGTCTAATTCTTCTGTGTAGGGCATGTCAGGCGTGTCATGTCTGAGTTACATACTAAAGCTTGGCTGGCTATTAAGCCATGCCTGACCCTTTGATTGGAGCTTTAGGCTAAAGAGCATAAGATTCCTGGAATTCATATTAAAAATTTTGGAATCCTTATTTTCCTTTTTCAAAATAATTTTCGAAAAAATTCCAAAAAAAATTTAGAAAATCATAAAAATCAAAAAAATATTTTTGTGTTTCTTGTTTGAGTCATGTGTCATGTTATAAGTTTGGTGTCAATTGCATACTCATCTTGCATTTTTCGAAAATTCATGCATTCATAGTGTTCTTCATGATCTTCAAGTTGTTCTTGGTAAGTCTTCTTGTTTGATCTTGATGTTTTCTTGTTTTGTGTTGTATGATGTTTTTCATATGCATTCTTGCATCCATAGAGTCTAAGCATCAAAGATTTCTAAGTTTGGTGTCTTGCATGTTTTCTTTGCATTAAAAATTTTTCAAAAATATGTTCTTGATGTTCATCATGATCTTCATAGTGTTCTTGGTGTTCATCTTGACATTCATAGCATTCTTGCATGCAACCCATGTTTTGATCTAAAATTCTCATGCATTGCATAATTTTCATGTTTTTCTCTCTCATCATTAAAAATTCAAAAATAAAAAAAATGTCTTTCCCTTTTTCTCTCTTAAAATTTCGAAAATTAGATTTGACTTTTTTAAAAATCTTTAAAATCTAGTTGTTTTTATGAGTCAAATCAAATTTTCAATTTTAAAAAAAAATCTTTTTCAAAAATCAAATCTTTTTTCAATTTTTTTTAGTTATTTTCGAAAATTTCAAAAATATTTTTCAAAAATCTTTTTCTTAATTTTACATCATATTTTCGAAAATAACATCATCAATTAATGTTTTGATTCAAAAATTTCAAGTTTGTTACTTACTTGTTAAGAAAGATTCAAACTTTAAGTTCTAGAATCATATCTTGTGATTTCTTGTGAATCAAGTCATTATTGAGATTTTAAAAATCAAATCTTTTTCAAAAACTAATTTCTATCTTACCTTTTTCAAAAAAGTGATTGCAAAATATCTTTTCTAACTTCCTAACTTCTTATCTTTTCAAAATTTGTTTCAACTAACTAACTAACTTTTTGTTTGTTTCTTACCTTTTTTCAAAACTACCTAACTAACTCTCTCTCTCTCTCTCTCTCTAATTTTCGAAAAAATCTTTCCTCTTTTTCAAAATTTCTTTTTAACTAGACTAATTATTTTATTTTTTATTTGAATTTTCGAAAAACTACTAACCTTTTTCAAAAATTATTTTCGAAAATTCTCTCCTCCTCTCATCCCCTTCTATTTATTTATTCATCTACTAACACTTCTCTTCATCTCACATCTCTGCTCCTATCATCACCCTTGTGTTTAGATTCTTCATTCTTCTTTACCCCTATTCCTTTTCTTCTTCTACTAACAATAAGGAACCTCTTTACTGTGACATAGAGGATTCCTCTTCTTTTCTTTTTCTCTTCTTTTTCTTATGAGCAGGGACAAAGAAAAAGGTATTCTTGTTGAAGCTGATCCAGAACCTGAAAGGACTCTGAAGAGAAAACTAAGAGAAGCTAAATTACAACAATCCAGAGACAACCTTATTGAAAATTTCGAACAAGTAAAGGAGATGGCAGCCGAACCCAACAACAATAATGCAAGGAGAATGCTTGGTGACTTTACTGCACCTAATTCCAATTTACATGGAAGAAGCATCTCCATTCCTACCATTGGAGCAAACAATTTTGAGCTGAAACCTCAGCTAGTTTCTCTGATGCAGCAGAACTGCAAGTTTCATGGATTTTCATCTGAAGATCCTTTTCAGTTCTTAACTGAATTCTTGCAGATCTGTGATACTGTTAAGACTAATGGAGTAGATCCTGAAGTCTACAGGCTCATGCTTTTCCCTTTTGCTGTAAGAGACAGAGCTAGAATATGGTTGGACTCTCAACCCAAAGACAGCCTGAACTCTTGGGATAAGCTGGTCACGGCTTTCTTAGCCAAGTTCTTTCCTCCTCAAAAGCTGAGCAAGCTTAGAGCTGATGTTCAAACCTTCAGACAAAAAGAAGGTGAATCCCTCTATGAAGCTTGGGAAAGATACAAGCAGCTGACCAAAAAGTGTCCTTCTGACATGCTTTCAGAATGGACCATCCTGGATATATTCTATGATGGTTTATCTAAGCTATCAAAGATGTCATTGGATACTTCTGCAGGTGGATCCATTCACCTAAAGAAAACGCCTGCAGAAGCTCAAGAACTCATTGACATGGTTGCTAATAACCAGTTTATGTACACTTCTGAGTGGAATCCTGTGAATAATAGGATGCCTATGAAGAAGGGAGTTCTTGAAATTGATACTCTGAATGCCATATTGGCTCAGAATAAAATATTGACTCAGCAAGTCAATATGATTTCTCAGAGTCTGAATGGAATGCAAGCTGCATCCAACAGTACTCAAGAGGCATCTTCTGAGGAAGAAGCTTATGATCCTGAGAACCCTGCAATAGCAGAGTTAAAATACATAGGTGAACCATATGGAAACACCTACAATCCATCATGGAGAAATCACCCAAATCTCTCATGGAAGGATCAAAAGCCTCAACAAGGCTTTAATAATGGTGGAAGAAACAGGTTTAGCAATAGCAAGCCTTTTCCATCATCCACTCAGCAACAGACAAAGAATTCTGAGCAGAATCCATCTAGCTTAGCAAATTTAGTCTCTGATCTATCTAAGGCCATTGTGAGTTTCATGAATGAAACAAGGTCTTCCATTAGAAATTTGGAAGCACAAGTGGGCCAGCTGAGTAAAAGGATAACTGAAATCCCTCCTAGTACTCTCCCAAGCAATACAGAAGAGAATCCAAAAGGAGAGTGCAAGGCCATTGAATTAATTACCATGACCGAACCCACAAGAGAGGAGAAGGACGTGAATCCCAAGGAAGAAGATCTCCTGGGACGTCTAGTGATCAATAAGGAGCTTCCCTATGAGGAACCAAAGGACTCTGAGGCTCATCTAGAGACCATAGAGATTCCATTGAACCTCCTTATGCCATTCATGAGCTCTGATGAGTATTCCTCTTCTGAAGAAAATGAGGATGTTACTGAAGAGCAAGCTGCCAAGTTCCTTGGTGCAATCATGAAGCTAAATGCCAAATCATTTGGTATTGAGACTTGGGAAGATGAACCTCCCTTGTTCACCAATGAACTAAGTGATCTGGATCAACTGACATTGCCTCAGAAGAAACAGGATCTTGGAAAGTTCATAATACCTTGTACCATAGGCACCATGATCTTTAAGGCTCTGTGTGACCTTGGTTCAGGAATAAACCTCATGCCCCTCTCTGTAATAGAGAAATTGGGAATCTATGGGGTGCAAGCTGCTAAAATCTCATTAGAGATGGCAGACAATTCAAGAAAACAGGCTTATGGACAAGTAGAGGACATGTTAGTAAAGGTTGAAGGCCTTTACATCCCTGCTGATTTCATAGTCCTGGATACTGGAAAGGAAGAGGATGAATCCATCATCCTAGGAAGACCTTTCCTAGCCACAACAAGAGCTGTGATTGATGTGGACAAAGGAGAATTGATCCTTCAATTAAATAAGGACAACCTTGTGTTTACAACTCAAGGATCTCTCTCTGCATCCATGGAGAGGAAGCAGAAAAAGCTTCTCTCAAAGCAGAGTCAACCAAAGCCCCCACAGTCAAACTCTAAGTTTGGTGTTGGGAGGCCACAACCAAACTCTAAGTTTGGTGTCAAACCCCTATATCCAAACTCTAAGTTTGGTGTTGGGAGGTCTCAACAAAGCTCTGCACATCTGTGAGGCTCCATGAGAGCCCACTGTCAAGCTATTGACATTAAAGAAGCGCTTGTTGGGAGGCAACCCAATGTTTATTTATCTAATTTTATTTTTGTTTTTCATGTTTTCTTAGGTTCATGATCATGTGGAGTCACAAAATAAACGAAAAATTTAGAAACAGAATCAAAAACAGCGGAAGAAAAATCACACCATGGAGGAAGTACCTGTCTGGCGTTCAACGCTAGAACAGAGCATGGTTCTGGCGCTGAATGCCCAAAATGGGCAGTATCTGGGCACTGAACGCCCAAAATGGGCAGCATCTGGGCGCTGAACGCCAGAATTGCACCCTGGAGAAGAGCTGGCGCTGAACGCCCAGAACAAGCATGGTTCTGGCGTTCAACGCCAGAAATGGGCAACAAATGGGTGTTGAACGCCCAAAATAGGCACCAACCTGGCGTTGAACGCCCAGGGTTGTGTGCAAGGGTATTTTACATGCCTAATTTGGTGCAAGGTTGTAAATCCTTGAACACCTCAGGATCTGTGGACCCACAGGATCATCTCAGAATCTATGGACCCCACAGGATCATCTCAGGATCTGTGGACCCCACAGGATCCCCACCTACCTCCACTCACTCTCTTCTCTCTTCTCAATCATCCTCTATTCCCAATAAACACTCTTCCCCAAAACCCTTCACCTATCACCTCCATCTCTCTTCCCTATTAACCCTTCACCACTCACATCCACCCACTCTTCCCCATAAACCTACCCAATAAACTCCACCTACCTTCAAAATTCAAATCAATTTCCCACCCAAACCCACCCATATGGCTGAAACTTAAACCCCCCTCCCTTCCCTATATATAGCCCTCCATTCTTCCTCATTTTCACACAACACAACCCTCTCTTCTTTTCTTGGCCGAAACACACCTTCCCCCTCTTCTCCATATTTTCTTCTTCTTCTTCATATTATTCTTTCTTCTCTTGCTCGAGGGCGAGCAATATTCTAAGTTTGGTGTGGTAAAAGCATAAGCTTTTTATTTTTCCATTACCATTGATGGCACCCAAGACCGGAGAATCCTCTAGAAAAGGGAAAGGGAAGACAAAAACTTCCACCTCCGAGTCATGGGAGATGGAAAGATTCATCTCCAAAGCTCATCAAGACCACTTCTATGATGTTGTGGCCAAGAAGAAGGTGATCCCCGAGGTCCCTTTCAAACTCGAAAGAAATGAGTATCCGGAGATCCGACATGAAATTCAAAGAAGAGGTTGGGAAGTTCTAACGAATCCCATCCAACAAGTCGGCATCCTAATGGTTCAAGAGTTCTATGCCAATGCATGGATCACCAAGAACCATGATCAAAGTAAGAACCCAGATCCAAAGAACTATGTTACAATGGTTCGGGGGAAATACTTGGATTTTAGTCCAAAAAATGTGAGGTTGGCGTTTAACTTGCCTATGATGCAAGGAGATGAACGCCCCTACACTAGAAGGGTCAACTTTAATCAAAGGTTGGAACAAGTTCTCATGGACATATGTGTGGAAGGAGCTCAATGGAAGATTGACTCCAAAGGCAAGCCGGTTCAACTAAGGAGATTGGACCTCAAGCCTGTGGCTAGAGGATGGTTGGAGTTCATCCAACGCTCCATCATCCCCACTAGCAACCGATCTGAAGTTACTGTGGATCGGGCCATCATGATCCATAGCATCATGATTGGAGAAGAAGTAGAGGTTCATGAAGTCATCTCCCTTGAACTCTACAAAATAGCCGAAAAGCCCTCTCCTGGGGCAATGCTAGCTTTTCCTCATCTTATCTGCCATCTATGTTACTCAGCTGGAGCTTCCATAGAAGGAGACATTCACATTGAGGAAGAGAAGCCCATCACTAAGAAAAAGATAGAGCAACCAAGAGAGCCCATTCATGGAGCTCAAGAGGCGCAGGAAGCTCATCACCATGAGATCCCGGAGATGCCTCATATGCATTTTCCTCCACAAAACTATTGGGAGCAAATCAACACCTCCCTAGGAGAATTAAGTTCCAACATGGGACAACTAAGGGTGGAACATCAAGAGCACTCCATCATCCTTCATGAAATAAGAGAAGATCAAAAAGCAATGAGGGAGGAGCAACAAAGACAAGGAAGAGACATAGAAGAGCTCAAGGACATCATTGGTTCCTCAAGAAGGAAACGCCACCATCACTAAGGTGGACTCATTCCTTGTTCTTACTTTCTCTGTTTTTCGTTTTCTCTATGTTAAGTGCTTATCTATGTTTGTATCTTCATTACATGATCATTAGTAGTTAGAAACTTTGTCTTAAAGTTATGAATGTCCTATGAATCCATCACCTCTCTTAAATGAAAAATGTTTTAATTCAAAAGAACAAGAAGTACATGAGTTTTGAATTTATCCTTGAACTTAGTTTAATTATATTGATGTGGTGACAATGCTTTTTGTTTTCTGAATGTATGCTTGAACAGTGCATATGTCTTTTGAAGTTGTTGTTTAAGAATGTTAAATATGTTGGCTCTTGAAAGAATGATGACTAGGAGACATGTTATTTGAAAATCTGAAAAATCATAAAAATGATTCTTGAAGCAAGAAAAAGCAGCAAAGAACAAAGCTTGCAAAAAAAAATAGGCGAAAAAAAAAGTGAAAAAAATAGAAAGAAAGAGAAAAAGCAAGCAGAAAAAGCCAAAAGCTCTTAAAACCAAGAGGCAAGAGCAAAAAGCCAATAGCCCTTAAAACCAAAAGGCAAGGGTAATAAAAAGGATCCCAAGGCTTTGAGCATTAGTAGATAGGAGGGCCTAAAGGAATAAAATCCTGATCTAAGCGGCTAAACTAAGCTGTCCCTAACCATGTGCTTGTGGCGTGTAGGTGTCAAGTGAAAACTTGAGACTAAGCGGTTAAAGTCAAGGTCCAAAGCAAAAAAAAGAGTGCGCTTAAGAACCCTGGACACCTCTAATTGGGGACTTTAGCAAAGCTGAGTCACAATCTGAAAAGGTTCAGCTAATTATGTGTCTGTGGCATTTATGTATCCGGTGGTAATACTGGAAAACAAAGTGCTTAGGGCCACGGCCAAGACTCATAAAATAGCTATGTTCAAGAATCATCATACTGAACTAAGAGAGTCAATAACACTATCTAAACTCTGAGTTCCTATAGAAGCCAATCATTCTGAACTTCAATGGATAAAGTGAGATGCCAAAACTATTCAAGAGGCAAAAAGCTACAAGTCCCGCACATCTGATTGGAGCTATGTTTCATTGATAGTTTGGAATTTATAGTATATTCTCTTCTTTTTATCCTATTTGATTCTCAGTTGCTTGGGGACAAGCAACAATTTAAGTTTGGTGTTGTGATGAGCGGATAATTTATACGCTTTTTGGCATTGTTTTTAGTATGTTTTTAGTAAGAATCTAGTTACTTTTAGGGATGTTTTCATTAGTTTTTATGTTAAATTCACATTTCTGGACTTTACTATGAGTTTGTGTATTTTTCTGTGATTTCAGGTATTTTCTGGCTGAAATTGAGGGACTTGAGCAAAAATCAGATTCAGAGGTTGAAGAAGGACTGCTCATGCTGTTGGATTCTGACCTCCCTGCACTCAAAATGAATTTTCTGGAGCTACAGAACTCAAAATAGCGCGCTTCTAATTGCATTGGAAAGTAGACATCCAGGGCTTTCCAGCAATATATAATAATCCATACTTTGCCCAAGTTTATATGACGCAAACTGGCGTTCAACGCCAGCTCTCTGTCCAATTCTGGCGTCCAGCGCCAGAAACAAGTTGCAAAGTGGAGTTCAACGCCCAAACTGGCACAAAAGCTGGCGTTCAACTCCAAGAATGACCTCTTCACGTGTAGACTTCAAGCTCAGCCCAAGCACACACCAAGTGGGCCCCGGAAGTGGATTTATGCATCAATTACTTACTTCTGTAAACCCTAGTGACTAGTTTATTATAAATAGAACTTTTTATCATTGTATTCAGAGACTTGGTTACTCTGGTTCCCCTCTAGGGCCGAGACCAATGAATTCCATTATCACTTATGTATTTTCAACGGTAGAGTTTCTGCACTCCATAGATTAAGGTGTGGAGCTCTGCTGTTCCTCAAAGATTAATGCAAAGTACTACTGTTTTTTATTCAATTCATCTTATTTCGCTTCTAAGATATTCATTCGCACTTCAACCTGAATGTGATGAACGTGACAATCATCATCATTCCCTATGAACGCGTGCCTGACAACCACTTCCGTTCTACATTAGATTGAATGAGTATCTCTTAGATCTCTTAATCAGAATCTTCGTGGTATAAGCTAGATTGATGGTGGCATTCATGAGAGTCCGGAAAGTCTAAACCTTGTCCGTGGTATTCCGAGTAGGACTCTGGGATTGAATGACTGTGACGAACCCCAAACTCGCGAGTGCTGGGCGTAGTGACAGACGCAAAAGGATAGTAAATTCTATTCCAGTATGATCGAGAACCTCCAAGATAATTAGCCATGCAGTGACAGCGCATCGGACCATTTTCACAGAGAGGAATAGGATGCAACCAACGACAAAGGGTGATGCCTCCAGACGATTAGCCATGCTGTGACAGAGCATTTGGACCATTTTCCCGAGAGGATTAAAAGTAGCCATTGGCACCGGTGACATCCTTACACAAAGCCAGCCATAGAAAGGAGTAAGACTGATTGGATGAAGACAGCAGGAAAGCAGAGGTTCAGAGGAATGAATGCATCTCCATACGCTTATCTAAAATTCTCACCAATGATTTACATAAGTATTTCTATCCTTATTTTAGTATTAATTTCGAAAACTCCATAACTATTTTATATCCGCCTGACTGAGATTTACAAGGTGACCATAGCTTGCTTCATACCAACAATCTCCGTGAGATCGACCCCTACTCACGTAAGGTTTATTACTTGGACGACCCAGTGCACTTGCTGGTTAGTTATGCGAAGTTGTGAAGATATGTTTAGACCATGGTTCTGTGCATCCGTTTTTGGTGCCATCGCCAGGGAATCAATTTCGAACAATAATTCACAACCTGAGTAACAATTTCGCATACCAATAGTATAGAATAATAATGAGAGAGATAGTTTGCACCCACTTTAATGAGAATTTGCACACCTTATTCAGTACAGTTTGTACCCAATATAATAAATTTCTTGTACACATGAATTGGATAGTTTGCACCCACTTTAATCAGATTTTGCACACATCAATTCGACAATTTGCACCCACTTTAGTCAAGTTTTGCACACCTTACTCGCTCAATTTACACCCAGTTTAATAAGATTTTGCATATATGACTTAGCATAGTTTTCACCCTTCTATATCTAAATGCGAGTATTACTTTATTATGATTATAATAATTTATTGTTATTGTTATTTCTTATTATTTTCTAAATAAACCATGGTTAAAATTAGGTGAAAATTTTTTACTTTATGTTTGCAGAAAGTGATAGAATGTCGTTGTTCTCCCGTTTCAGTTTTCACAACGATAAATTCTCTTACAAAAGAGCAAAAATTTGAAGTTGATAAAATGGGATTCTCATCCATGAAGGCTATTCAAGATTGGAAAATTGATAGGCGGTTATTCCTCGCACTTGCTAAAGCATATAATACAACAAGAAGCAAACTGGAATTAGTGGTGGGGGATATCGATGTGATAACAGACAAAATTGGGTTAGCTCTAGGATTACCTTCAATTGGTAAAAGTTTTCCAGAAGAAGAAGATTGGACTTCAGAGCAAGAAAGATTAGTTGCCCCGTTCAAGTCTGTGACAAGCCCATGGTTACAAGAAGTATTACATTCAAGAGAATGTAATGTTTCAACATCCAAAGGGAGAGATTACTTTAAGAGAGCATTTACAATGTTCATTATTAGCTCATTTTTGGCACCAACAAGTAGCGTTGTCACATCCCCAAAGCACTTACATGCCATTGTTAATGTAGAGAATATCACAAGATACAATTGGGCAAGATTTGTGCATGATGAGCTTATGAAAGGGGTTCAAAAATTCAAAAAAAAAAAAATACATTAAGTATTGATGGTTGTCTTTATATTTTGATGGTAATCAATCTAATGTACTTATCTTTTTTTTTCCTTTTTTGATTTCTTTTTTGATGATAATCATTGCATTTATTATTTTCCTTGTAGATTATCTATTACCACAAAGACACATTCGGAAATAAGAAAAATTATATGGGGCCTCCACCACCATGGATTGGTTATTGGGATAAAGAAAAACTTGCAAAGAAGTTGACACAGGAGTCATCAAAGCAAAGGCCAACGGTTTGTTTTATCTTGTTAATTCAATATAACTGTTTTTTTTAAATTGATGATTGCTTATAATATCCAGAATTCTTTCGATTTATGCACCCACTTAATACACATTTTGAAGTTGAATTCTTTTCACTTCTAGTTATCAGCTACGTTTTGTTTATCCAAGAGGAAATATATTAATTAGGTTTGATCCTTTATGTGTTCTTGCGTGATGTGTGTGCTGTTTGAAATACATACAACTGTGCTGAATTCTTAATTGTTGAAATCCTACTATCTTTATAGAATGCCCAAATGGCATAGTTATAGTTATGTTAGTGCCTCAATTTTATTCTAAAGTCTTATATTTGCATGTCGTGTTTTAGAAGTTAGTAAAATGACATTCCAAGGTTCTCTTAGAGAGTTGCATGATTCTTTTAGCACTTTGTTTCTTAATGTTCAATGCTGACTTTTCAATCAATAAAAGTTTGATGCCTCTCTAACATAAATTAGATTTTAATTACCATGAATAGCACTCTTGATTAGTAAGCATTAACATTCAGTGACATAGAAGACAATACATACAAACAATCCCAAACAATCTCGATTAGTGAGGCAAGAATCATGAAGAACAAACTACATCATTCATGATTAAAGACTAAATATAATTTAGCCATTGCCATTTGGCACTAATAGACTTAATTCAACTATAGATGTAGATATAAAATCATAGTAACCCTAAAAACAATTTCAAAGACTAAATAATAACCAGAAATGAATCTTAGGTACTAAAAAAAATCCATTATTGGAAAACAATTGACATTAACCTATATATATCAAGCCCAAAACAACAACAATGGGACATAATTTAGAACGATATTAACTACAATTTTTATTTAATTGCGTGTTTAGAAGTACATATATACTGACATAACTTTAAGATGTACTCCTAATTAAGATGCATATGCCATTTACTAAGGCTTTCAAAACTAGAAAGAACTTAGTTCACTTAATTTAATTTATGTACAATTTAATTTCTGCCTTTCTGTACAATTTAATTTAATTTATATGAATTGTTTCAGTTTGATGCCGTGTCTTTTTTCTGGATTTTTTTGTTTTGCATAATATGTTGAGTGTATAATATAATCTGGTCAAAGGTAACTAATTCAATATAGCTTTTTTTATCTTGACACATTCTTCTATTTTCTTACAAAACCTTTATTTGTGTGACTATTATTATAGGGTATTGTTACCCTTTTAGTTAAGCAAGGTGTTGTTGATGCTAAATTTGCAAAGAACACAACAAGAGCACCAACTAATTTGGATAAGAAAAGGGGGACAAAGGAGCTTAATAAAGATAACACAATGAAGAAAAAGAAAGAAAGGTAAAAAAATAAAGTTTTGGGATGTTATAAATGAAAGGATTGAAGCCTATGAGTATTACAAACACTCTTTGTGAAACTCGGTTAATTAATGGCTAATTAATCCATAAATTAAAATATATTCTAGAAAGTGAGAAATGAGGTTTTTATGGTTTAATGTGATATAGAAAATTAAAACGAGAATTTCGACACCAATTTTAAAGAAATCGGCCCAAGATTGGACCGAACGGGCCAAACCGGGCCAACCAGACCCAAATTGGGCCCCAGCCAAACTCTCATTTAATGAGAGAGCTCAGATCTCTCCCTCTCCATAACAAACACACACGTTGAACACAAAGGGAAAAAGGGGGAAAGATTAGAAACCCTTGCTCCTATTCACTTCCAACTTCCATTGATCATAACTTTTGATCCGGAGCTCCGATTGACGCACCGTTTGCGGTCACGCAACTGCGACATCGAGCTCTACAAAAATCATATCATTATTTTCTGTGTTATAAGATCAAATTAACTTGATAGAAAGACTTGTCCTTGCTTCTTTGATCCTTGGGTAATGTAAGAGATCTCAAAACCTAGTAAAAATATTGAATTTAAGGTATTGGGTATTGAGTTATTGTGCTTTGGTGTGATATTGTGGCTTAGACATTAAATATATGTGTATTGGAGCTTAATTGGTGGTTTTGGAAAGCTTGAAAAAGAGCCTTGTGCTTGGAAATCTGATTTTTGGAAGTTTGGAGACCTTGGAAGTTGAATTTGAGAGTGTTCCAAGTTAGACGAGAATCGGCCAAGGTATAGTTTCGATTTCCTGTATCTAAAATGTAATGTGGTGTGAAAACTTAGGCTAGAAACCCTAAGATAGGAGTTGAACCATTAATGTTGTTGATGGATTGAAATAAATTGTGTTGTTGTGTATGAATTCAGTGGATTGTGATATGTTGATGTAGTTGTTAAATAAATTGGATTGAGATAAATATTTGAGTAGTGGTTGAGTAATTGTGAATGATAGTAATTGTTGGCAAAGCATGAAAAAGTATGTATGTGATATGGAGTGATATGTTCAGTGGATGATAAGGTTGGCTCTTGTGGATGAGCATGAGTTGAAGCATGACATTGATATTGATATGTATATATATATATATATATATATATATATATATATATATATATATAGGTATGGTGATTGATGAATTGAATATTTGTTTGGAAATTGAGATATGAAATGTTGATTATGATGTGAGATTTGTTAAATTGAGATTTGGATAAATATGGTGGAATTAGTGGGTTGATGATTGAATTAGAATATGAAAATGCTTAATGTTGGAAGGGTTGATTTTTGGTTGGTTTTGAATGAATTTGGAAGTGTAAGTTTCGAAATTTGGGAGTTTATGGATATTGGTAAAAATGGAATTTTGATGAACTTCAATGGATCATATCTTGTGCTAATGTGTTTTGGAATTTGATGATTTTTGTATCAAATGAAAGATAATTTCATAAGCTTTAAAATGGTTTAAATTTGGTAGAAATTCGAATTTTGTGGAAGGAGATATGATCGTTGAAAGTTTGGGCCAAAAATCTGAATTCTGCAAACTCTGTAGAATTTGTGATTTCTGGTTTGTGTGCGCATGCATAACCTATGGAATTCTGGACTGGTGCGCACGCACACACTTGTGTGTACACACACACACAGGAAAGTGGCTGTGGCTGGGAGCGCTAGCACAACCTGTGCGCGCACACAAACAATCAGGTTTTGCAAGCTGTGCGTACGCACACGTTGGGAATGACATGCTATTGGTGGCACTAGCACACCTTGTGCGCGCACACAAAAATGGAAATTTTGCTTTCTGTGCGTACGCACACCCCTGTGCGTACGCACATCCCTGTGCGTACGTACACTTTTAAAAATGCTTCTGGACGTGCGCACGCACACCCCTGTGCGTACGCACGCGACCCTGTTCTTTTCTAAAGCTTTTGTTTTCAAGTCTTTCACATTCCCAACAAGCTTGCGACCTTCCAAGGCACTGTTTTAGGCTTATAAAACCCCATTTTCATCTTTTAAATCATAAATTGATGTAAAATGCCTAGTGATTGAGAGGAAGCTAGGGAAGGGGGTAACTTGTGAATGAAGAAAAGGGGTATTATGATGAGTTGTGATTAATAATGATGATATGAGTTTTTGAGGAGGATGGTGGAGTACTGAGTGTGATATGAGCCGAATGGTTGTGTGATGATGATTATGGCTGGTTACGAATTATGATTTATAAGCCGGATGGATGAGATGAATGTTAATGTATAGCTGTGAATTGAATACATATATGCTGAATTGTTGATTATTGTGATTATTGCACTCCACCTATCTGAAACACGAGTTTCTCTGGGTGAAAGTAGTGGCTAGCCACCACGTGCTCCAGGTGGAGACTCGATACTCTGCTGACCCTATGTCGTAAGTGTGGCCGGACACTGTGAAAGTTCCGGATGAGCTCGCCCCATGAATATACACCATTGAGGGTGTTGGATATGAATTATGAATTATGTTGAGAATAACTCAAGTTGGGGATTGATAAACCACTATTTTATGGTTTATATTATGTTTAAATGTGTGGTTTTATCATGATCCTTACCTACTTATTCATTAAATTAGCATGAAATTATAATTCCTTCCTGAATTTATAACATGATTGAAAACTGCTTCCTAGAGACTTTAATTATGTATTTTTAATTCTCCTTTATTCCATTCGATGCTGTGATCTGTGTGTTGAATGTTTCAGACTTTATAGGGCATGAATGAGTTGGAGATTGGAAAGGAAGCTAGCAAAAATGGGAGGAACACAAGAATTTGAGGAGATAACCAGCGAGAAGTGACGCGGTCGCATGGCTCACGCGACCGCGCGAAGGAGAGCAAATCACAGTGACGCGGCCGCTGGCTCACGCGGCCGCGCGGATTGGAAAAGCTCAGGCGACGCGGTAGCGTGGACGACGCGAACGCGTGGCAAGGAAAAGCACGAATGACGCGTCCGCATGGATGACGCGATCGCGTGACATGTGCGATCTGCATAATCTGCAGACTTCGCTGGGGGCGATTTTGGACCTTATTTCGACCCAGTTTTCGGCCCGGAACAGCAGACTAGAGCCAGAGAATATGCAGAAACAAAGGACAGCATTCATTCTACACAGTTGACAGTTTTAGATCTAGTTTTTCCCCCTCTAGGTTTCTTTCCCTAGGTTTAAGAATTTTAATTTTCAATTGGTCTTAGCATTGGAACATTGAGAAAAGTTATTTCCTCATCAAGACTTCGTCATTCTAGTTCGTTCTCTTAACTTGGTTTTATTCTTCCATGTTCTTTGCTTTGTTCAATTTTGTTATTTGAATATTTTCATGATTATTTCATACAAGGATTATGTCTCCCATTTTAATTTATTTTCCATTCCAATAATCATGTCTTATTTTAATTCCCTTTCATGTGTTATGGATTTATTATTTGCAATGAGTGAGTAGTTCCCTCACTTGATGGGGAGTTGATTGAAAGGAACTCTTGAGTTGGAAGGATTGAAAGAAAAATTGTAATTGGGTTAACTGTTGGATTGTTATCTAATCACTAACACCAATCCCTTTGAACTAAGTGGGTTGCAACTCGTGAATAGATCTAGCATTCCAACTTGTTTGACTTTCCTTTACCTAGTAAGGGATAACTAAACAGAGCAACCATTAATTATAAATTAATCTTGAAATCATCCCATCAATAATAGAGATTCCAACTAATCAACTCCCAGTCAAGGCTTTTATTCATATTATTTAAATTTCCTCTTTTTAATTTTCCCTCTACTTAACTCAACTTCTTGGAACATCTGATTAATAAAATAGCACACTTTTCTGCAACTCGTTGGGAGACGACCTGGGACTCCAACTCCCAGTAATTTTTAATTTAAACTCTCTGTGACATATTTCTAAATTGATAGGCAGATTTTCGGTGAGTTAAGAACTATACATGCAACGTAACTATTTTAATAATTTCTAATTCACCAACTTCTGTGCCTCATCAATTTTTGGCGCCGTTACCGGGGAGTTGCAATAGAGTGCTAAAGTTATTAATTAGAATTTATTTATTTGCATTTTATTTTATTTTGCTACTATGAGCTGCATGTTTCTTCCGTCAAATGACGCGTTCACTTCCTGATCCGCGCTTGCTAATATTCGATCCTGAAATTGAAAGGACTATTTCACGAATAAGGCGAGAACAACGTCGGTTAGTCCGCTCTGAGGGCGGATCTGAGAGTGAACTTGAGGAAGAAACCAGCCCCCGTTCTACTGATTCGGTTTTTTTACGTTCAGAAGACATGGCAGCTAGGAGAGTTACCATCCAGGAGGAAGGAGCCCCTGATTTTACAATGCAACCGTTTCAAGCGCATCATCCAACGGTAGCTACAGATTTTGAAATAAAGACCGCACTGCTATATTTAATGCCCAAGTTTCATGGCCTACCTGCTCAAGAGCCTATCAAGTACTTGAGAGATTTTCAGGCAGCCTGTTCTACTGTCAGGCGTGATGGTACTGATGAAACTTTAATTTTGCTGAAAGCTTTCCCGTTTTCTCTCGAGGGAAAAGCAAGAGAGTGGTACTACACTCAACCTCTGGCAAATGTATCCAACTGGGATACACTCAGAAAGGAGTTTTTGGAAAAATTCTTTCCATCTGAAATTACTGATAAACTGAGGAAGGATATTTCCACAATTGTTCAGGACGACAATGAAACTCTCTTTGAATACTGGGAGCGCTTCAATAATCTTCTGGAAGCATGCCCCCACCACAGGATTGACAAGATAGTGTTACTTAGCTATATCACACAGGGCATGAGGCCCCAAGATAAGACCACATTGGAAAGTGCTAGCAATGGGTCTATGAAGAAGTACAAAACCACCGATGAGGTTTGGCAATTGATCAGTGATTTAGCTGAATCTACTAGGAACCTGATGCGCATAATCTAGTTATGCTACGATTTAGGAAATTGCACGATCGGCAAAATTCCTTCCGGCAAGTGCACCGGTTATCGTCAAGTAAAAACTCACAATAGAGTGAGGTCGAATCCCACAAGGATTGGTTGAATGAGCAATTCGGATTAGAAGTGTGTTCTAGTTGAGCGGAATCAAGGTTGAGATGAGTATTGCGGAATGTAAAATTGGCGGGAAAAGTAAATGACAAGAAATTAAAATGGCTGAATCTTAAATTGCATGAATTAAAGAGCAGAAACTAAATTGCTGAAATTAAAGGGGATGGGGGTGATTGCATGAATTTAATTGCAGGATGTAAAGAAAAAGTGGAACTCAGAATTGGGGAATTCATTGGGTTATAGGAGATATTGAGATCTCCGAATCAAAACATGTTTATCTCTTCCTCAACCAATGCGTTCATTGAATTTTGCTTGGCAATCTTATATGATTGGATCCCAATTCCTTGGCTCACCAATGCTCTCTAAAAACAAACAAATTCCCAATCCCTTGGTTTAAATGTTCATAAGAAGAGATGATGCTTGATCACTGATTATACCACACAGTTTCATGAACCACAATTTGGTAGGATTACATGTCACAATATCCATCCAAACCCCAATCCAATCCACTGTGAGAAAGCTTCTCTAGCATGAATCCTCCATTCCTTTCCCAAGGCTCCGAAGGATTCCAAGTATGAGTAGTTTCTTTCCCAAGACAACTACTCAATGGAATTAGATCGAGAAGCTTTCTAACAAAATTCAAGAGAAAAGATTGAAGAAGAAGATAAACTATTATTGATTCATTGAATTACAATAGAGCTCCCTAACCCAATGAAAGGGGGTTTAGTGAATCATAGCTCTGAATTCAATTACAAAGAAAAGGAAAACTAGCTAAAAGTGAAAGTAAAAATCCTCTCTAACTTAACTTCTATCCTATTTATACACTTTCTATATTGAGCTTCAGTTGTGCTTCTTGGGCTTTGAGGCCTCTCCTTGCTTTCCTTTTGCCTTGGGTTTATGATCCATAATCTTGATGAGGTTGTTGATCCAAATCCTGTAACATTTATTGAGCCAACTTAGTGATAATCAAATAATGACACATGACTCAATAAATTGAGATTTCAAACTCATCAATCCTTCAGGCCCAATCCCATAAACCATGATATTCAATTGGGTTTCATACCAAAGTAAGTTTAAGTTAATATTTGTGCTCAAAGACTAACTTAAATCACAATATTTTTGGCCCAGAAACCTTTTCCAAGAGTGGCGTTTAAGTTGTAGTTTAAGCTTAAACTGCAGCTTAAACGCCAGACGCTTCCAGTGAGGCCTTTTGTAGAAGCACGTTTAAGCTTTAGTTTAAGGTTAAACTGAAGATTAAACGTGGAAATGGAAGAAGGTAGCCCTGGAGAGTCATGTAGTCGAACACGTTTAAGCTTCAGTTTAAGGTTAAACTGAAGCTTAAACGTGGAGATAGGAAGGGCAGCCCTGGAGGTCGAACACGTTTAACCTCCAGTTTGAGGTCAAACTGGAGGTTAAACGTGGAAAAGGGTGGAGGCATACTGGAGGTCGAACACGTTTAACCTCCAGTTTGAGGTCAAACTGGAGGTTAAACGTGGAAGCTTAGAATGGTGGCCCTGGAGGTGTCGAACACGTTTAACCTACAGTTTGAGGTCAAACTGGAGGTTAAACGTGGAAATGGAGAGAGCAACCCTGGAGTAGAAAAGCTGTCGAACACGTTTAAGCTCCAGTTTGAGTCAAACTGGAGCTTAAACGTGGAATGGCTCCCTGGTACTCTTCCTGGTTCTGGCGTTTAACCTCCAGTTTGAGGTCAAACTGGAGGTTAAACGTGGAACTCCTCCCTGGGTGGCATACTCATTCTGGCGTTTAACCTCCAGTTTGAGGTCAAACTGGAGGTTAAACGTGGAATGCTCCTTAAGTGAGGCTTTTCATTCTGGCGTTTAACCTCCAGTTTGAGGTCAAACTGGAGGTTAAACTTCAATCCCAGCATTTCTTATCCTTCATGATTTTGGCGTTTAAGCTCCAGTTTAGGCTTAAACTGGAACTTAAACTCCACATGTGATATTCAAGCTTCCTTTATTGATTTTGTTGCTTCCTTGCTTAGCCTCTTCTTCCCTGAAATCATCCAAACAATTGCATCAAAGTCTTGCAAAATTTCATGAGAAATCTTCCATTCATAGCATTTAAGTAATATAACTAAAACTCATGGAATTTGCATCAAAATCATATTGTTTGGATGGTTCATTACTTTGTTCTTCATTTAACCATTTTTGGTTACTTTAAGCTCAAGAAAATGCATAAAACAACTAAAACTAACAGAAAAATGCTAGTGAAACTAGCCTATGATGCCTTGGCATCACAACACCAAACTTAATACTTGCTTGTCCCTAAGCAAGTCCTGAGTTATTTGAGAAGAAAGTATGAAACAGAAAGCAATTACATTGGCTATATTAGCAAGCATTTGAAGTTCATCAGAAGGGTTTTATGCAGAAAGTTGCAGCATCACTTTTTCATACTTATCAGGTAGGATTATCACTTTTTCATTGCATCCATCAAACATTGCTATGGCCTCTTGTTATTCTTATGTCTTTGGCACTTTTCTCTTCTTTGTTTTTCTTTTCTTTTTCTTAGAGCTTCTTTTGCTCCTTGTTTGCTTAGTGTCATGTGTTGCACAAGCCTTTGGCATTTTCTTTTTCTTATCAGTGCACTACACATATCCACTTTAGGCATTTTAGTTCACATTTCATCTTGAGACATTGGTGCCCAGCACCTCTTTGTGTGACTAAATGTTTTGTATTTAGGTTGCTCTTGATAATGGACTTTTGGTTGATAATCCCGGGTTAGTTAACCCAAGTTACCAAGTGTTGAAACACTCCTCAGAACCTATTCATCCAAGCATATCCTTAATACATAAACACCACAGGCATTTGTCTCAGAAGTTCAAACCATTGGTACCTAGCTTATTTTCTCAATTTTTTTTTTGCTTTTTGGTTGCCTTTTTCCGTGGCTTTTTCTTTTTCTTTTTCTTTCTTTTTCATGGCCAAAGACATTTATTCATCAAGATCCATAGACAATTTTCACTTTCTACATAAAAAATGATAATTCTACACTCTAATTTTAGTGATCTGACTAAACAATCAAGCATGCATACCACCACTTAATTCTACTTGATTTGTCACTAATTTAGCCAAGTTACTTTTGTTCAAACTTTTCTTTTATTTTTGGAAACAGAACAAGCATGGCACGCACTTGTTTAAGAAGGTGAAGTTATATCCAAACATCTAGGCATTCACTTTATTCAAAGCAATTAACAAACAGACATACTAAAAAAAAACTACACATTCCAGAAAGATTCAACATTTACAGTTTAAACCAGAACACGCATGCTTTTGTTTGCCCTTTTTAAAGAATTATCAAGGAACAATACCACCTTGTGAAATTCCTTGTTTTCTCTTTGTTGTCAGGAAACAATTTGATTTCTCCTTCTTCTTCCTAAATGTTGCTTCATGCTTTAAGGTTCTTGTTTCCTTTCCTGCAAAGAGTAATGAAGTTGCTTGCTTCTCAAGCACTTGAGTGGTTAGCTCAACTATGTGTGGGTAAGTATCGGATTCTTAGGTTGGTGTGTGAACACCAAACTTAGTCTCCCACTTACTTCTCTCTGTTCTTTGAATCCTTGAGTTATCTTGGAATGATGTTGCTACTAAGGGTTTTAAGCATTTCTGTGACTGCTTAGAATAGTTGTTCCTTTCATATAATTCAAAGGTTGTTGTGTTCAGTTTATCTTTATGGTGGAACACCAAACTTAGAGTCACACATTCCCCTTTGACTTATTGATCCATGAATTCATTGTTTGGTGTGAAACACCAAACTTAATTCTTTGCAATGCACAGAAACTACTTTACCCTTTTTATTGAAACAAATAAAAGAAACAGCAACAAGGTATTACCTCAGGTTGGGTTGCCTCCCAACAAGCGCTTCTTTAGCGTCACTAGCTTGACGGTTGTCCCTTGTTAGGGTGGATTGTAGTGCTTGACGTCATCTCCTCTCACTATGAAAACGTCCCCACTTGATTCATTCATGACCTCTGAATGTTCCATAGAAAGAACTTTCCTGATTGTGAACACTTGAGGGAGCTGGGAAGGAATGGTTTTGAGGCCAGGTGGGATTGGCAGATAATGACTTGATATCACGTTATCTCCCGGAGAAAAACCTTCAGTGGGAATTTTCTTGTTTCTCCATCCTCTTGGCAATCTCCCTATCACTCTTCCCTTTCTCTTGAGGATTTCTTCATTGACCTTTATGTCAGGAGGATCCTTCTGATCTGTTTCCACTGATTCTTGTGGCTCTAACTCTTGCAACTCTTGTTTGCCTTCCAATGACTGTTTTAGAGTCTCAGCTGCTGGATTACTTTCCTCCAAACACGGATGGCTACTATCATCTTTAGGCTTTTCAGGTTCTGGTTCAGGCTCAGATGCAGGTTTGAAGACTTTGAAAATGAGCTGTTCATCATGTATTCTCAGAATTAGCTCTCCTTGTTCTACATCTATGAGCGCTCTAGTAGTGGCTAGAAATGGTCTGCCCAGAATGATAGGGTGTAAGTAGCTTTCCTCCATGTCCACAATGACAAAGTCTGTGGGGAAATAATAATCCCCCACTTTCACCAGCACATTTTCAACTACCCCTTCAGCTTGCTTCTGAGTTTTGTCAGCCAGTTGTATGATTACATCAGTGGATCTCACCTCATTCAGTTGTAGCCTCTTCATAAGAGTTAGAGGCATCACATTTATGCTAGCTCCTAGATCACAGAATCCTCTGTCAATTTTTGTTTCCCCTATGATGCAAGGGATATGAAAACTTCCTGGGTCCGTTTTCTTAGAGAGTGTGTCCTTCTTGATGAGAGCACTGCATTCTTTGTTCATTGTTACCGTTTGTCCTCCCTTCAAAACTCTTTTCTTGCTTAACAATTCCTTTAAATACTTGATGTGTGTGGGCATTTGATGAAGAATCTCAAGAAAGGGAATATTGACATGAAGAGAGTTAAATGTCTCTAGAAACCTTGAGTAGGTTTTCCTTTTTTCACCTCCTCCTAACCTCTCAGGAAATGGTGCTTTTGGTTGGTATATTTCCATCATGCCTTTTTGCAGTTCCTTGGCTTGCTCAGTTCCACCTTCTTGCTTAACTTCTTCCACACCTTCCTTCAAGATTTCTGGTTCCTGCTCTGAGGGCCTGATTCCTTCTTCTTCTGAGACTTCCTTCATTATGGTGATGGCTTTGCATTCTTCCCATCTTACTCTCTTTTGTTCCCCTTTAGGATTCTTTTCTGTGTCACTAGGGAACACTGCAGTTGATTTGGGTGCCTGTTGAGATAGCTCTCCTACTTGAGATTCCATCCTTTTGAGTTTTTCACCATGGTTTCTTAAGGTAGTTCTCACATCATCCCTGAAGCTCTTCAGTTCAACTATGTCTTGACTCATGGTTGCCATCATTCCTTCTATCCGATTTAATTGATCTTGAAATTGTTGGTTCGGATTAGGTTGGGTATGTTGATTATTTTGGCCATGATATGGTGGTTGGGAGTAGGTGCTTTGTGTGGCTTGGTATGATCTTTGGTTGGAGTTTTGGTATGTGGAATTGTTATGTTGATTGTGGTTGTAAGGTTTGTGGTTTTGTGGTTGGGTTTGTTGGTTTCCCCACCCAAAGTTTGGGTGGTTTCTCCAGCCTGGGTTGTAAGTGTTGGAATGTGGATCATATGATTGCCTTTGTTGGTTTCCCACATAGTTAGCCTCATCCCAATCACCTCCTTCAATGCCTACTTCCTCTTGATCTTGTGTGTGTATTGCAGCCACTTGCTTTGTTTCTAATTGCCTGGTAAGCTCTGCTAGTTGCTTGGCAAACACCTTGTTTTGGGCTAGAATTGTATCAACATGGTTCAGCTCCATGACTCCCTTAGTGTTGTGCCTTTCTGATGCATAGTAGTACTCATTCTCAGCCACTGTCTCGATCACTTCAATGGCTTCTTCCACAGTCTTTTTCCTGTTCAATGAACCTCCTGATGAATGGTCTACAGCCTTCCTTGATTCATAAGAGAGCCCATCATAGAAGATGTGCAGTTGCACCCAATCATGGAACATGTTTGGTGGGCATTTCCTTGTCAAGTCCTTGAATCTCTCCCATGCCTCGTAGAGAGTTTCACCATCTTGTTGTCTAAAAGTCTGAACCTCAGATCGAAGCCTATTGACCTTTTGTGGAGGGTAGAAACGTGCCAGAAACTTGCTTTCCACCTCATCCCATGTTGTTAGACTCCCCCTTGGGAATGATTCCAGCCACTTAGCTGCTTTGTCCCTAAGTGAAAATGGGAACAAAAGCAGTTTATAGGCATCTTCCTGGACTCCATTGGACTTCACAGTGTCACAAATTCTCAGAAATTTTGTGAGATGTTGGTTTGGGTCTTCATTAGCACTTCCTCCAAAGGAACAATGATTTTCCACAAGTGATATTAGCTGTGGCTTGAGCTCAAAATTGTTGGCCTGAATGGGTGGTTTCTGGATGCTACTACCACAATTCCCAGAGGTTGGGTTTATGTATGAACTAAGAACCCTCCTCTCAGGGATGGCATCGTTTCCATCAGCTCTCTCATGGTTGTGAACTTCTCTATCCATGTTGAGATCTAAAGCTTCCTCAAAATTGTCCTCAGATTCTCCTTCAGATTCCTCTTCTCCCACTACTCTCTTCCCTCTTGCTTCCCTTCTAAGTCTATGAAGGGTCCTCTCTGGTTCGGTATATGGAGGAGTTGATGTCTCTCCTCTCCTACCTGTCATACAAGAACACAGCTCAAACACAAACAAGTGAAATACTCTTGGTTAATGGAAGAGTATGGTTAGCTCAATTGAGGAATTAACTCAAACAGTTAGTGAGTCAGTGAGTTAGTTGCATGAATTTAAAGGCATACAGAAGGAAAGCATGTAACCAAGTGCAGAAATTAAAATTCAACAAGTATCTTGAACAGAATTAACAAAGCAAGAGAAAATTGCTCAATCTAGTTAGCTTCCAATTTGAGAATTGTCAATCGAAAACCAATCCCCGGCAACGGCGCCATAAACTTGATGCGCATAATCTAGTTATGCTACGATTTAGGAAATTGCACGATCGGCAAAATTCCTTCCGGCAAGTGCACCGGTTATCGTCAAGTAAAAACTCACAATAGAGTGAGGTCGAATCCCACAAGGATTAGTTGAATGAGCAATTCGGATTAGAAGTGTGTTCTAGTTGAGCGAAATCAAGGTTGAGATGAGTATTGCGGAATGTAAAATTGGCGGGAAAAGTAAATGACAAGAAATTAAAATGGCTGAATCTTAAATTGCATGAATTAAAGAGCAGAAACTAAATTGCTGAAATTAAAGGGGATGGGGGTGATTGCATGAATTTAATTGCAGGATGTAAAGAAAAAGTGGAACTCAGAATTGGGGAATTCATTGGGTTATAGGAGATATTGAGATCTCCGAATCAAAACATGTTTATCTCTTCCTCAACCAATGCGTTCATTGAATTTTGCTTGGCAATCTTATATGATTGGATCCCAATTCCTTGGCTCACCAATGCTCTCTAAAAACAAACAAATTCCCAATCCCTTGGTTTAAATGTTCATAAGAAGAGATGATGCTTGATCACTGATTATACCACACAATTTCATGAACCACAATTTGGTAGGATTACATGTCACAATATCCATCCAAACCCCAATCCAATCCACTGTGAGAAAGCTTCTCTAGCATGAATCCTCCATTCCTTTCCCAAGGCTCCGAAGGATTCCAAGTATGAGTAGTTTCTTTCCCAAGACAACTACTCAATGGAATTAGATCGAGAAGCTTTCTAACAAAATTCAAGAGAAAAGATTGAAGAAGAAGATAAACTATTATTGATTCATTGAATTACAATAGAGCTCCCTAACCCAATGAAAGGGGGTTTAGTGAATCATAGCTCTGAATTCAATTACAAAGAAAAGGAAAACTAGCTAAAAGTGAAAGTAAAAATCCTCTCTAACTTAACTTCTATCCTATTTATACACTTTCTATATTGAGCTTCAGTTGTGCTTCTTGGGCTTTGAGGCCTCTCCTTGCTTTCCTTTTGCCTTGGGTTTATGATCCATAATCTTGATGAGGTTGTTGATCCAAATCCTGTAACATTTATTGAGCCAACTTAGTGATAATCAAATAATGACACATGACTCAATAAATTGAGATTTCAAACTCATCAATCCTTCAGGCCCAATCCCATAAACCATGATATTCAATTGGGTTTCATACCAAAGTAAGTTTAAGTTAATATTTGTGCTCAAAGACTAACTTAAATCACAATATTTTTGGCCCAGAAACCTTTTCCAAGAGTAGCGTTTAAGTTGTAGTTTAAGCTTAAACTGCAGCTTAAACGCCAGACGCTTCCAGTGAGGCCTTTTGTAGAAGCACGTTTAAGCTTCAGTTTAAGGTTAAACTGAAGCTTAAACGTGGAAATGGAAGAAGGTAGCCCTGGAGAGTCATGTAGTCGAACACGTTTAAGCTTCAGTTTAAGGTTAAACTGAAGCTTAAACGTGGAGATAGGAAGGGCAGCCCTGGAGGTCGAACACGTTTAACCTCCAGTTTGAGGTCAAACTGGAGGTTAAACGTGGAAAAGGGTGGAGGCATACTGGAGGTCGAACACGTTTAACCTCCAGTTTGAGGTCAAACTGGAGGTTAAACGTGGAAGCTTAGAATGGTGGCCCTGGAGGTGTCGAACACGTTTAACCTACAGTTTGAGGTCAAACTGGAGGTTAAACGTGGAAATGGAGAGAGCAACCCTGGAGTAGAAAAGCTGTCGAACACGTTTAAGCTCCAGTTTGAGTCAAACTGGAGCTTAAACGTGGAATGGCTCCCTGGTACTCTTCCTGGTTCTGGCGTTTAACCTCCAGTTTGAGGTCAAACTGGAGGTTAAACGTGGAACTCCTCCCTGGGTGGCATACTCATTCTGGCGTTTAACCTCCAGTTTGAGGTCAAACTGGAGGTTAAACGTGGAATGCTCCTTAAGTGAGGCTTTTCATTCTGGCGTTTAACCTCCAGTTTGAGGTCAAACTGGAGGTTAAACTTCAATCCCAGCATTTCTTATCCTTCATGATTTTGGCGTTTAAGCTCCAGTTTAGGCTTAAACTGGAACTTAAACTCCACATGTGATATTCAAGCTTCCTTTATTGATTTTGTTGCTTCCTTGCTTAGCCTCTTCTTCCCTGAAATCATCCAAACAATTGCATCAAAGTCTTGCAAAATTTCATGAGAAATCTTCCATTCATAGCATTTAAGTAATATAACTAAAACTCATGGAATTTGCATCAAAATCATATTGTTTGGATGGTTCATTACTTTGTTCTTCATTTAACCATTTTTGGTTACTTTAAGCTCAAGAAAATGCATAAAACAACTAAAACTAACAGAAAAATGCTAGTGAAACTAGCCTATGATGCCTTGGCATCAGAACCACAGGTAAAAGCAAGGCCGTTCAAAAGCCGTTGCAGAAGTATCCTCTAATAGAGAGACTGCTGCTTTAGCTCAGAGTATATGCGAGATGACCAACTTGCTGAAGCAGATGCAATTGAATCAACAGCAAGCTCAGCAAGCTCCTCCACCATAGCAAAACCAACAACTAGTCCCGCAAAGAATTTGTGAAATCTGTGCTGATTACAGCCATTACACTGATGAATGCCTGCAGCTCCAATAAGAAGACAACATGGTGGTATCCACTCATAACTTCTATGACCGCCCCAACCAAGGGTACAATCAAAGTGGAAATAATAACCATGGATGGCAGGACAATTCTAACCAGAATTGGAGGTACAACAATAACAGAAGAGGCAGAAATAATCAGGGAAATCAGAGGTGGAATAATAACAACAACAGGCAGCAGAATCAACCTTACAGAGCACCTCACCTGAGGCAAAACCAAGGACCACAGAATAATCAACAGCAGACATCCCAATTTACTCATTCTTCTTTATCTCCTAATGAAGAGCTACTACAATCTTTTGAGCGAAGACAACAGACCATAGAAAATAACATGAATAATATTAACGCCAGTCTGAATGGTCTCACCTCTACTTTGCAAGCTCTTATGTCACAGCTTGGATCAACGCAAAATTCCAGTAACCAACCTTCAAGCTCCACTGGAATCCCCTCTCAACCATTACCCAATTCAAAGGGAGGCATTAATGCCATCACCCTAAGGTCGGGAACCACACTGCAGGAGAGGAGTCAGGAGGAACCAAGCCTACCAGAACACACCTCAGCTGAAGAGGTAGTAGAAATAGAAGATGTTGAAGAGGAAGAGGACACACAGGGCATAGCTGAAGAAGAAATAGCTCAACCACATGAGGAAGCACCAAAAGGCGCAGATACTACAGAAAACACTACTCCCATTCCATTTCCACAACTTGCAAGGAAGCCCAGGAAGCAGCTGGAACCCGACCCCAAAATGGTAGAAATATTCAAAAAGGTTGAGGTAACTGTTCCTCTTTTTGATGTTATTCAGCAGGTACCTAAATATGCAAAGTTTCTAAAAGACTTATGTATCCATAAAGAAAAAATTAATGAATTAGAAACTATTCCTTTAGGTAGTTCTATATCTGCTTTAATGGGAGGATTACCTGAAAAATGTAGTGATCCAGGTCCTTGTATAGTTAGCTGTACTATTGGTGGTGTAGTAATTTATGATTGCATGTGTGATTTAGGAGCATGTGTCAGTATAATGCCTTTGTCTATATATGATATTTTGAGGCTCCCTCCCTTAAAAAGCTCGGCAGCTCGTTTTGTGTTAGCAGATAAAAGCATTATTACAGTGGCTGGAGTTGCTGAAGATGTTTTGGTGAACATTAAAGGACTTACATTTCCCACTGATTTTTATATCTTGGAGATGCCCCATAATGATTCAGATAAGCCATCATCAATCCTACTTGGAAGACCATTCCTGAAGACATCAAAATTCAAATTAGATGCTTTTTCAGGAACATACTCCTTTGAAATAGATGGCCGCATAGTAATCTTCAATCTGAATGGAGTCATTGACAACCCCCCAGAAGATCGTTCTATCTTTCAGTGTGATGTCATAGACGAAAGTGTAGCTGAAGTTCACAAGGAAGAGTTAGAAGAGAGGCACACTGGACAAGGTCCAAGTGTGGGAACCCTTTTAACTGACAATGAGGGCACTTCGTCATTTTCACAAGCTCCAGATAATCCAGAGCCTGCCCATGATCAAAAGTTAGAATTGAAACCCTTCCCTCCACATCTCAAATATGCCTATCTCGAAGATGAGCAAAGGTTTCCAGTTATCATTGTAAGGGAACTTACTTCTCAACAAGAAGAGCAGTTACTTGATGTGCTGAGAAAGCATAAGAAGGCAATTGGGTAGAGCTTGGCAGACATAGTAGGCATCAACTCTCAAGTATGTGAGCACAGAATATTCTTAGAAGAGGGAGAAAGACCTGTCCGTCAACCCCAAAGAAGATTGAATCCCACCATCTTGGAAGTTGTCAAAAAGGAAGTGACCAGACTATTGGAAGCAGGTATCATATATCCCATTTCAGACAGTGAATGGGTAAGTCCAGTACAAGTGGTGCCCAAGAAATCTGGGGTTAATACAGTGAAGAATGAGCATGGAGAGCTCATAGCAACTAGAGTTCAGAATGCTTGGAGAGTCTGCATTGATTACAGGCGTCTCAACTAGGCTACCCGTAAGGATCACTACCTACTTCCATTTATTGATCAAATGCTGGATCGCCTGTCAGGTAAATCACATTATTGCTTTTTAGATGGTTACACAGGTTATTTCCAGATCCATATAGCTCCTGAGGATCAGGAAAAGACTACTTTTACATGTCATTTTGGGACTTATGCTTATAAGAGAATGCCCTTTGGTTTGTGCAATGCACCAGCTACTTTCCAAAGGTGCATGATGAGTCTTTTCTCTGATCTTATTGAGGACTGTATGGAAGTTTTTATGGACAATTTTAGCGTTTATGGTGATTCTTTTAGCCTTTGCTTAGATGGATTATCTAAAGTATTAGATAGATGTGTTAATACAAACCTTATATTAAATTTCGAAAAATGTCACTTTATGGTAAAACAAGAGATTGTATTAGGACATGTGGTATCTAATAATGGAATTTCTGTAGACCCAGCAAAGGTGAATGTTATCTCTAGTCTACCTTACCCCTCTTCTGTGAGGGAAGTCTGTTCGTTCCTTGGCCATGCAGGATTTTATAGGAGATTTATTAAGGACTTTAGTAAGGTCGCACTTCCCTTATCCAGATTACTGCAGAAGGATATTGAGTTCGAGTTCAGTGGGGATTGCAAACAAGCGTTTGATAAGCTGAAGACTGCTCTGACTCAAGCTCCAATTGTGAGAGGACTAGACTAGAGCCAGCCATTTGAAATCATGTGCGATGCTTCCAACCATGCAGTAGGAACAGCGCTGGCTCAGCATGAAGGTAAGGATCCTTTCGTTATTGCTTATGCGTCTAAGACTTTAGACACTGCCCAGTCCAATTATACTACTACTGAGAAAGAGCTTCTTGCTATTGGTTTTGCTCTGGATAAATTCCGAGCTTATTTACTTGGTACTAGAGTAGTAGTGTATTCGGACCATGCAGCATTAAAGTATCTATTAGCTAAAAAGGAATCCAAACCAAGACTCATACGTTGGATACTGCTATTACAAGAATTTGATTTAGAAATAAAGGATAGGAGTGGTAATCAGAATTTAGTGGCAGACCACTTGAGTCGCCTGGAGCATATTAAGGATGATTCTACTCCTATAGATGATAATTTTCCTTTTGATAACCTGCAAGCAGTATCTGAGGTAGCCCCTTGGTATGCACCTGTTGCTAATTATTTAGTTAGCCGCACATTTCCTCCAAATTTCTCTAAGCATCAAAGAGACAAGCTGAAAAGCGAGTCTAAATATTATATATGGGATGACCCGTATTTATGGAGGTGTGGCGCTGATCAAGTAATTAGACGTTGTGTGCCTCAATCAGAATTCCAATCCATTTTTAAGGCCTGTCACTCATCTGAGAGTGGAGGACATTTTGGTCCTCAAAGGACAGCTAGAAAGATCTTAGACTGTGGATTCTGGTGGCCTACCCTTTTTAGAGACGCTGCTGAGTTTTGTAAATCTTGTCTCCCATGCCAGAAATTTGGTAATATATCCAAGAGGGATGAGATACCTCAACAAATTATGCTTTTCTGTGAAATTTTTGATGTTTGGGGCATTGACTTCATGGGTCCATTTCCAAATTCTAATAGATATTTTTATATATTGTTAGCTGTGGATTATGTTTCCAAATGGGTGGAAGCAATTCCTACCCGCACTGATGATGCTAACACTGTTGTTTCCTTTGTGAGAAACCATATTATATGTCGCTTCGGATCACCACGAGCAATCGTGAGCGATCAAGGCACCCATTTTTGTAACAGGAGACTGACGGGATTAATGAAGAAGCATGGGATAATTCATAAAGTTGCAACAGCTTACCATCCCCAAACTAATGGGCAAGCCGAGGTGTCAAACAGAGAAATTAAGCGTATCTTGCAAAAGATAGTAAAGCCTCATAGAAAAGACTGGAGCACCAGGCTACAAGATGCACTCTGGGCATACAGAACAGCATACAAGACACCCATTGGGATGAGTCCTTTCCGCTTGGTTTATGGAAAAGCTTGTCATCTCCCAGTTAAAGTAGAACACAGAGCCTTTTGGGCAGTTAAGGAGTGCAACATGGGAATTGAGAAAGCCGGAGCTGAAAGGAAGTTGCAACTGCAGGAACTGGAGAGCCTTCGCCTAGAAGCTTATGAAAACTCCAGAATATACAAGAAAAAGATGAAGGCTGTACATGATCAAAACATCAAGAAGAAAGAGTTCCAACCTGGGGATTTAGTCCTCCTTTACAAATCTCGACTAAGGCTCATGCCAGGCAAGTTGAGATCAAGATGGGAAGGTCCATACAGAGTAGAGAAGGCCGAACCGTACGGAGTTTATCACCTAAGCCATCCTTCGAGCTCTGAACTTATTAAGGTTAATGGACAACACCTGAAGCTATACCATGGTGAGAAGGTACAGAGAAACAAAGAGCTTGAGATCTTCCTCTTGGAAGATCCCCACATAGCAGAAGATTGAGCTAGTGGAGCGTCCAACTTACGGACGTTAAAGCAAAGTGCTAGGTGGGAGACAACCCACCATGGTATGATCGTTCCTTTCTTTATTTTTAGTTTTTTCCTATTCAATAACTCTTCTCTTTCTTAGTACTTTCATGCATCTGCATTTACATGTTTTTACTTTAATTTAAAAAAAAAATTTTTGCCTACGTGACGCGATCGCATCAGCGACGCGTCCGCGTCACAGGGAGAATAAAGAAAAATAAAAATGAACAGAAAGTCACGCTGGAGTGTGGCTGGAGGCATGCCAATGGCACAAATCAACCCACGCGACCGCGTCGCATGGGAATCATGGCCTCCCACGCGACCGCGTGCCTCACGCGGCCGCGTGCGCTGAAGTTTTCGACGTAAAAGGGTGCACAATGAAATATTGTGCGAAAGTGATGCTGGATTGGTGCTGGAAGCACAATTCTTATCACGTGACCGCGTCGCTGACGCGGCCGCGTCATCCATCTCCTGGCGCACACTCACGCGATCGCGTGACCCATGCGATCGCGCCGTCCCAATTTTGGCAAACAATTTAATTTGAACAGAGAGTTGTGCTGGAGCGAGGCTACACTCGCGCTAGACACATAATATGGGTCACGCGACCACGTGACCGACGCGATCGCGTCACCTTACTTGAAGCGCATTCACGCGAACGCGTGCCCCACGCGGCCGCGTCACGTGCGCCGCACAGCTCAACCTAAATTGCCAAATTATCTTATCTTTCTCCCCTCCAAATCCTAGTTTTTCTTTTCCCCCCTTATTTCTTCCTTCCCCCTTCCCCCTTCTATCTCACCTTTCACTCTCTATCCCTCTTACGTCCATTAACAAGGTTTTACTTTCTTCTTTCCTCTTTCTTTTTTCTATCATTCTTATTATTTTATATGTTATTTTCTTCTTCTTTTCTTTTTTCTCTCATTATTCATATTTTCCTTCTTCTTTCTTTCCTTTTACATGGTGTTAGAAATTTTTATTTGAGTCTTATCCCTCATTATAAGCTTGTGGATTGTTGCAATTTGTTTGACAATTATTTTTATTCTATTTAAGGGATTACTTGCATGTTCACCTTCATACTTTCTATATCTTATTTACCATGCATGCCATGTGTTTGTGAAAAAGCTCAAATAGCATTATGCACTTCTCTATGTTGTTATACTATTCAATGCTTGCTTTTCACAACTTTCCTTTACTATTGTATTAATTGAATTTAATTGTCAATTCAAACGTGATGGTTTATTACAAAGTATTGCTTGGTCTATGCTACTCATGCCCTTTGCCGGCATGCCAATAAACACCTTGCGGTCACTTGTCTTTATATGCACTAGCTATTTTCCATTATTGGCTTTTCACATGTACTCGAGAGCATGTGTTAATGTCATATACATCCTAATGTGCACCCATCACCACTCTTCCGTTCTCTTCCTTGCTACATATCTATTTGAATTTAATTTACTTTCTCCTCTCTTTTCAGGATGGCCACCAAGAAAGGAAAGGAGAAAGCGACTCCTAAACCCCCAGCAAGAAGAGGCACTAAAAGAGCATTAGTGGCAGAGCCCTCTTCAACCGCAGTCAAGCCCTCAACAAAAAGAGTTAAGAGGATAATAAAGGTTGATGAAAAGGAGAAAGCCTTTCCAGCAAAGGACACTGCGCGATTTTCCAATCGCTACTGTGAGCAGATGTTCCCTATCCTGGCAGAAAGGAACTATAACAATGAATACCTTCTTATCCTCCTGTCCAACATTGCTACCTTTGTTGAGCCACAAATTGAACGAAGACAATGGGGTTTCCTACGGAGACAGCCAAGGCAGGTCAATCTTTCTTGGGTAGTTGAGTTCTACTCTAACTTCTACATGCCAACCCTGCAGTCTGTTTATGTCTGGCAGAAGCAAGTCCCCATCACAGAAGAGGCCATTCAGCAAGCTCTGAGTCTTCCCCCTATTCCAGAAGGAATGGACGCCTTCCAAGAAGCCACACTTAAGCGCCAGAGGTACCAATTTAACTTGGACTCCGTTCTCGGAGTTATCGCATTACCTGGTAGCCGTTGGATCTACGGATACCACCGTACCCGCCCTAAGAGAATCTTGGCTTCAGCACTTACCTTGGAGGCTCGTGTATGGGCACAGATTATGTCCCATTACGTCTTTCCAAGCACTCATGAGTCCTCCTTCACTGCGGACATGGCCGTTCTACTATGGTGCATCCTTACAGACCAACCTCTGAATCTCTCAAGGCATATCCGGAATGCTATGGGACACGTACAAATTGTGGGCAACTTACCTTTCCCCGCCTTGGTCTCAGATCTTATCTCAGCAGCCGGAGTCTCCTACAGAGCTGGGGACACCAAAGCCGTGCTTCCACGGGATGATCAGTATGTCCCTAACGGGAAATACCTCAGACTTCCAGCAGCCACTACAAGTCTTCCTACTGCTCCAGTTGAAGATAATCCTTCTTCAACACCACAAGCACCTACAACTGATGAATTGCTCCAGCAGATAATCGAAAGGTTGGATCGGCAAGAACACAAAGCTAAGTTGAGAGAGCGCCGTAACGAGCGCCGATTCAAACACCTCAAGGAGCTACTTAAGTGACACTTCAGGGACTCAGATACCCCGGACTCCACTTCTTTTACTAGCACAGGAAGCCATGATGGTCCCGACTGTGGAGATACTGCCACCAGCCCACCCCTGTTCCTGACAGACGGCACCGAGGACGGTGCAAAGCCTTAAGTGTGGGGAGGTCGGTCAGTACCTGACTTTCGGAGATAATTTCTTTTCCCTAGCACCAATAATTAGGATATTTTAGTTAGATTTTCTTTCTTTTATAGAATAGAATAAATTGCATAGGTTAGGATAGTTGCATGCATGTTCTACTTGATTGAAAAGACAATAAGTTTCTTTTAAGACTCTATCTTTGGAACAAAATTTTACTAATTTTTCAAAATTTTTATGATAAATTTGCTTGAGTTGTATTTGGAACATGATATTTGATCTAAAGAACACACAACCTGTGAAAGATTTGAGCCTTTATGTATGGTTACACTATTTAACCATAATTATTTCATTCTTGTGTGTTTACTTCTTTATGATTGTGATCTATATTTTGTTTTATCTTATATGTCCAATATTTATTATATTTGCATGCTTGCACATGATTGAGGCCATTATTTGTTTAACTCACTTATCCAAATTAAGCCTACCCTTTTCAATTACCTTTGTTAACCACTTTGAGCCTTTAAATCCCATTTGTTCTATATTTTACCACATTACTAACCTTAAGCTGAAAAACAATTGTATATCCCAAATTGAATCTTTGGTTAACTTAAGATAGAATTGTGTGTGCTAGTTAAGTATGGGAAATGTGGGAACAAAAGTTGTTAAGGGAATGTGTCATGAGAATTTAATGGGAATTTGGATACCTACTCATGTGAAACTATAAGAATTAAAAATCTATGTGCATTGATAAGCTATATTTATTTTAATGTCAAAAAAAATTTTATAAATAAATAAGGGGACAAAATGACCCCAATGTTAAATTCAGAATTCAAAGATCAATGCACATATGATAGAACCAAATATAAAGTTAATACATGAGTATGAATAGAAAAAGAGAATTCTGAGTAGCTAGGTATGAACTTTAAGATTACATTAAAAATATATAGGTTGGGTTGAAGCTTGGGTTAATTAAAGATTCAATTTATTAGCTCACTTAACCATATGTATACCCCTACCTGTACCTTAGCTCCATTACAACCTTGAAAAGACCTCATGATGTTTGCATTGGTATATTAACTGTTGTTGATTGGTTAGGAGAAGAACAAAAGTTAGAAAGCATGATTAGAGAAGGATAGAGTGATTACCCTATACACTAGAGATTAGAGCGTACATACATTATCAGTGAGGGTTCAATGCTTGAATTTTCATATTCCCTGCTTTCATGAGTGGTGCACGAATTGTGAATCACACTTTTCACAACGCGTACCACTAACCAGCAAGTGCACTGGGTCATCCAAGTAATACCTCACGTGAGTAAGGGTCGAATCCCACGGAGATTGTTAGTTTGAAGCAATCTATGATTATCTTGTAAATCTTAGTCAGGAAGTCAATTACGTTTATCAGTTGAATTGTGAATAACCAAGAGAGCATAAATTAAAGGTTACTTGTTGTGCAGTAATGGAGAATATGTTGGAGTTTTGGAGATGCTTAGTCTTCTGAATCTCTGCTTTCCTCTGTCTTCTGATTCACGCACGCACGTCCTCCTATGGCAAGCTGTGTGTTGGTGGATCACCGTTGTCAATGGCTACCTTCCCTCCTTCCAGTGAAAACTACGCTCACGCGCTCTGTCACAGCACGGCTAATCACCGGTTGGTTCTCGATCTGGTTGGAATAGGATTTACTATCCTTTTGCGCCTGTCACTAACGCCCAGCCTTCAGGAGTTTGAAGCTCGTCACAGTCATTCAATCCTTGAATCCTACTCGGAATACCACAGACAAGGTTTAGACTTTCCGGATTCTCATGAATGCCGCCATCAGTTCTGGCTTATACCACGGAGATTCTGATTAAAGAATCTAAGAGATACGCATTCAATCGGATATAGAACGGATGTGGTTGTCAGGCACACGTTCATGATTTGAGGAAGGTGATGAATGTCACAGATCATCACCTTCATCACAGTTAAGCGCGAATGAACATCTTAGATAGGAACAAGCGTGTTTGAATGGAAAACAGAAATACTTGCATTAATTCATCGAGACACAGCAGAGCTCCTCACCCCCAACAATGGAGTTTAGAGACTCATGCCGTCAGAGAATACAAAGTTTAGATCTGCAATATCATGAGATACAAAATAAGTCTCTAAAAGTTGTTTAAATACTAAACTAGTAGCCTAGGTTTACAAAAATTGGATAAACTATGATGGATGATGCAGAGATCCACTTCTGGGGCCCACTTGGTGTGTGCTGGGGCCCACATGGTGTGTGCTGGGGCTGAGACTTAAGCAATTCACGTGCAGAGGCCATTTGTGGAGTTGAACGCCAGTTTTTATGCCAGTTTGGGCGTTCAACTCCAGCTTTTGATCCTTTTCTGGCGCTGGACGCCAGAATTAGGCAGAGGACTGGCGTTGAACGCCAGTCTACGTCGTCTATCCTTGTGCAAAGTATGGACTATTATATATTGCTGGAAAGCCCTGGATGTCTACTTTCCAACGCAATTGGAAGCACGCCATTTCGAGTTCTGTAGCTCCAGAAAATCCACTTTGAGTGCAGGGAGGTCAGAATCCAACAGCATCAGCAGTCCTTTTTCAGCCTGAATCAGATTTTTGCTCAGCTCCTTCAATTTCAGCCAGAAAAATACCTGAAATTACAGAAAAACACACAACTCATAGTAAAGTCCAGAAATATGAATTTTTCCTAAAAACTAATGGAAATAAACTAAAAACTAACTAAAACATACTCTAAACTATATAAAATTATCCCCAAAAAGCGTATAAAATATCCGTTCATCACAACACCAAACTTAAACTGTTGCTTGTCCTCAAGCAACTTAGACAAATAAAATAGAAGACTAATAAGTTGAGAAGCAATAATATCTCAGAGTTTTTGAGTGAAGCTCAGATTCTAATTAGATGAGCGGGACTAGTAGCTTTTTGCTTCTGAACAGTTTTGGCATCTCACTTTATCCATTGAAGCTCAGAGTGATTGGCATCTATAGGAACTCAGAATTCAGATAGTGTTATTGATTCTCTTAGTTTAGTGTGATGATTCTTGAACACAGCTTCTTTATGAGTCTTGGCTGTGGCCCTAAGCACTTTGTTTTCCAGTATTACTACCGGATACATACATGCCACAGACACATAACTGGGTGAACCTTTTCAGATTGTGACTCAGCTTTGCTAAAGTCCCCAATTAGAGGTGTCCAGAGTTCTTAAGCACACTCTTCTTTTTGCTTTGGACCTTGACTTTAACCGCTCAGTCTCAAGTTTTCACTTGACACCTGCACGCCACAAGCACATGGTTAGGGACAGCTTGGTTCAGCCGCTTAGACCAGGATTTTAGTCCTTTAGGCCCTCCTATCCACTGATGCTCAAAGCCTTGGGATCCTTTTTATTTGCCCTTGCCTTTTGGTTTTAAGAGCTTTTGGCTTTTTCTGCTTGCTTTTTTTCTCTCTCTTTTTTTTTTTTTTTGCAAGCCTTGTTCTTTGCTGCTTTTTCTTGCTTCAAGAATCATTTTTATGATTTTCAGATTATCAATAACATGTCTCATGTTCTTCATTCTTTCAAGAGCCAACATATTTAACAGTCTTAAACAACAAATTCAAAAGACATATGCATTGTTCAAGCATTCATTCAGAAGACAGAAAGCATTGCCACCACATTTAACCAATTAGAATTTCTTTTATTAAACTCGAAATTTTATTGCTTCTTATTCAAAAGATCTACTATTTTATTCATGTTTAATGATGATGAGAAAAATAAACTATAGCTTAATTGGAGATAAAATCAAATAGATACTAATTACTATTATATGACTTCTAAGGTAGACTTTTTATAATGACACTGTCACAGAGTTAAGGCAGAAATTGGAAATTAACAACCTTTATTCTGGGGGTATGGGGGTTCCTCTGATCCTTGGGAGGCTTGGTATTACAGAAGACTTTTGGCGCTTCAGTTCCCTTAAGTCACGTCCCTGCTCCTCTTGTTCTTTAAACATATGGGTCAGCATTTGACTGTGTTCCTTCTGTTGTTTTATTATTTGCTCCATAGCTTCCTGTATCTTGGTGACAGACGTCTCAAGATATTCCCAATATTCCGCTTGAGGAATCTCTGGGAGGAATTCCTGTGCTCTCTTCTTGATAAGATCCTCCTGTGCTTGTTGTCTCTCCATTGATGCTTTGGTGATTGACTTTTCAATTAGGATATATTCAGTTATTCCCATCTTGACTCCAGCGTCCTTGCAGAGCAGAGAGATCACGCTTGGATAAGCCAACCTGGCCTCTTTTGAATTTTTGTTAGCAATCTTATAGAGCTCAGTTGAAATCAGCTGATGAACCTCCACTTCCTTTCCCATCATGATGCAATGAATCATCACTGCTCTTTTAACTGTGACTTCAGAACGGTTGCTAGTTGGCAACAGAGAATGCCCAATGAAGTCCAGCCATCCTCTGGCAACTGGTTTGAGATCCTCCCTCTTGAGTTGATTTGGGACGCCCTTTGTGTTGGTGGTCCACCTGGCTCCAGGGATACATATGTCCTCTAGAATCTTATCCAGGCCAATGTCTGCTCTCATCATCCTCCTGTTGAAGGAGTCTGGATCATCCTTTAGCTGAGGTAGCTTTAATATCTCTCTGATCTTGTCAGGGGTGGTATGAACAATCTTTCCCCTGACCATGGTCCGAAATTCGTAGCAGGCAGTTCCAGATAGTCTTTGCTTGTCAGTCTGCCACATATTAGCATAGAACTCCTGGACCATGTTCCTTCCTATTTTCGTTTCAAGATTAGCTAGGACTTCCCAGTTCCTGATTCGAATTTGCTCCTGGATCTCCGGATATTCGTCTTCTTTCAGATCGAATCTAACTTCCGGGATCACTGATCTCAGACCCATTACTTTAAGATAATGGTCTGAATGTTCTTTAGATAAGAACTTCCCTTGATTCCAAAGTGGTTTTGGAACGCTCTCTTTCTTGCCTCTTGGAGTGGATTGTTTTCCTTTGGGAGCCATGATCTTAGTGATCTCGGATAAACACACCAAACTTAGAGGTTTGCTTGTCCTCAAGCAAAAGAAAAGAAAGGAGAGGGATAGAAGGAGATCTAGATGCACTTGGTGATGGAGGAGGGGGGGGGGCGAACCCAATTCTTAAAGGGGTGGGGGGTGGGTTTTCGAAAAATTGGAAAAGATAAGATAAAAAGATTGAGTTGAAAAAGATAAGATAGAAGATATAGTTTAATTTTGAAAAGATAGGATAGATTTTTGAAAAAGATAAATTTGGATTTTGAAAAAGATAATATGAAGATTTGAAAAAGATATGGATTAGTTGAAAAGATTTTTGAGTGAAAAAGATAGATTTGTTTTCAGAAAAGATTTTGAAAAGAGTTGGATTGAATTTGGAAAGATGGATTTTTAGAAATCAGGGTTCTTGATATGTTCATGTAAAAATCATGCATTGAAGCATAAAATTTGAAATTAGAATGGAAATACGTGTGGGATAATTGGATTTGGCTCCTCCCTGTCTTTCTGGCGTTTGAACGCCCAAACACTGCTTGTTTTGGGCGTTCAACGCCCAAATGCTGATCTCCTGGGCGTTCAGCGCCCAGTTGCTGCCATTACTGGTGTTCAACGCCCAGTGGGTGGCCATTTCTGGCGTTGAACGCCCAGATTGCTACCATTACTGGCGTTCAGCGCCCAGTGGATGCCCATTTTGGGCGCTGAACGCCCAAAATGCCCCTTTACTGGCGTTTTCTTGCCATTGAGCTCTTTTACTCTGTTTTGTGTGCCGATTCCTTCTGTAACCCTGTAAACTTATACAAATGATTCTGTACCTTAGTGTCAGTGAACTTTATATAAACAAATAAAAATAAAAATAGGGCAAAAATTCTTAGAGGATTGATGCCCCATGGCTGGGTTGCCTCCCAGCAAGCGCTTCTTTATTGTCTTTAGCTGGACCTTGTTGAGCTTTTAATCTAGCTTCAGCCTTGAGCATTCTTGCTCAATGTTGCCTTCAAGATAATGCTTGATTCTCTGTCCATTGACAATGAACTTCTTATCAGAATCAATATCTTGAAGCTCCACATAACCATATGGTGACACACTTGTAATCACGTATGGTCCCCTCCACCGGGATTTCAGTTTCCCGAGGAATAGCCTGAGTCTAGAGTTAAACAACAGAACCTTCTGTCCTGGTTCAAAGATTCTAGATGACAGCTTTCTGTCATGCCACTTTTTTGATTTTTCTTTATATAGCTTGGCATTTTCGAAAGCTGTGAATCTGAACTCCTCTAGCTCATTTAGCTGGAGCAATCTTTTTTCTCCTGCTAATTTGGCATCCAAGTTTAGGAATCTGGTTGCCCAGTAGGCCTTATGTTCCAGTTCCACGGGCAGGTGACATGCCTTACCATACACCAGTTGGTATGGAGAGGTCCCTATAGGGGTCTTGAATGCTGTTCTGTAAGCCCACAGAGCATCATCCAAGCTCCTTGCCCAATCCTTTCTACGGGTATTTACTGTCCGTTCCAGAATTCTCTTTAATTCTCTGTTAGAGACTTCAGCCTGCCCATTGGTTTGTGGATGATATGGAGTGGCCACCTTGTGGCGAATTCCATACTGAACCATGGCAGAGTAAAGCTGTTTATTGCAGAAGTGAGTGCCCCCATCACTGATTAGTACTCTAGGGACACCAAACCTGCTAAAAATATGTTTCTGGAGGAACTTCAGCACTGTTTTAGTATCATTGGTGGGTGTGGCAATAGCCTCAACCCATTTTGATACATAGTCAACTGCCACCAGAATATAAGTGTTTGAGTATGATGGTGGGAAAGGTCCCATGAAGTCAATTCCCCATACGTCAAACAACTCAATTTCCAAGATTCCTTGTTGAGGCATGGCGTAACCATGAGGCAGATTACCAGCTCTTTGGCAACTGTCACAATTACGTACAAACTCTCGGGAATCTTTATAGAGTGTGGGCCAATAGAAGCCACATTGGAGGACCTTGGTGGCTGTTCGCTCACCTCCGAAATGGCCTCCATATTGAGATCCGTGGCAATGCCATAGGATTCTCTGTGCTTCCTCTCTGGGGACACACCTACGGATAATTCCGTCTGCACATCTCTTAAAGAGATAGGGTTCATCCCACAAGTAGTACTTTGCATCAGTGACTAATTTCTTCTTTTGTATTCTATTGTACTCCTTGGGTATGAACCGTGCAGCTTTATAGTTTGCAATATCGGCAAACCATGGTGCTTCCTGAATGGCAAATAGATGCTCATCAGGGAACGTCTCAGAGATCTCAAGAAAGGGGAGGGACGTCCCTTCCACTGGCTCTATCCGGGACAGATGATCAGCCACTTGGTTCTCTGTCCCTTTTCTGTCTCTTATTTCTATATCAAACTCTTGCAGAAGCAATACCCATCTGATGAGCCTGGGTTTTGAATCCTGCTTTGTGAGTAGATATTTAAGAGTAGCATGGTCAGTATACACAATCACTTTTGATCCTACTAAGTATGATCTGAACTTGTCAATGGCGTAAACCACTGCAAGTAGTTCTTTTTCTGTGGTTGTGTAATTTTTCTGGGCATCATTTAGAATGCGACTGGCATAATAAATGACATGCAGAAGCTTGTCATGCCTCTGTCCCAATACTGCACCAATGGCATGATCACTGGCATCACACATTAACTCAAATGGCAATGTCCAGTCTGGTGCAGAAATGACTGGTGCTGTGACCAGCTTAGCTTTCAGCATTTCAAACGCTTGCAGGCATGCTGTGTCAAACACAAATGGTGTGTTAGCAGCTAGCAGATTGCTTAAAGGTTTTGCGATTTTTGAAAAATCCTTTATAAACCTCCTATAGAATCCTGCATGCCCCAGAAAGCTTCTGATTGCCTTAACATTGGCAGGTGGTGGTAATTTTTCAATTACCTCTATTTTTGCTTGATCCACCTCTATTCCCTTGTTTGAGATTTTATGCCCAAGAACAATTCCTTCAGTCACCATGAAGTGACACTTTTCCCAGTTTAAAACTAGGTTGGTTTCTTGGCATCTTTTCAGAACAAGTTTCAGGTGATCAAGACAGGAGCTGAATGAGTCTCCATATACTGAGAAGTCATCCATGAAGACTTCCAGAAATTTTTCCACCATGTCAGAGAAAATAGAGAGCATGCATCTCTGGAAGGTTGCAGGCGCATTGCATAGCCCAAATGGCATCCTTCTATAAGCAAACACTCCAGATGGGCATGTGAATGCTGTTTTCTCTTGATCCTGGGGATCCACTGCAATCTGGTTATAGCCTGAATATCCATCCAAAAAGCAGTAATAATCATGACCTGCTAGTCTCTCTAGCATCTGGTCTATGAATGGTAAAGGAAAATGATCCTTTCTGGTGGCTGTATTGAGCCTTCTGTAGTCAATACACATGCGCCACTCTGTAACTGTTCTTGTGGGAACTAGTTCATTTTTTTCATTATGAATCATTGTCATGCTTCCCTTTTTTGGGACGACTTGAACAGGGCTCACCCAGGGGCTATCAGAAATAGGATAAATAATCCCAGCCTCTAGTAACTTGGTGACCTCTTTCTGCACCACTTTCTTCATGGCTGGATTTAGCCGCCTCTGTGGTTGAACCACTGGTTTGGCATTATCCTCCAATAGGATTTTGTGCATGCATCTAGCTGGGCTTATGCCCTTAAGGTCATCTATGGACCACCCAAGAGCTGTCTTGTGTGTCCTTAGCACTTGAATAAGTGCTTCCTCTTCCTGTGAATTTAAAGCAGAGCTTATGATCACTGGAAAAGTGTCACCTTCTCCCAGAAATGCATATTTCAAGGATGGTGGTAGTGGCTTGAGCTCGGGTTTAGGAGGTTTTTCCTCTTTCAGAAGAAAGTTCAGAGGCTCTTTCATGTCCTCTGAATCCTCCAAATCAGGCTGAACATCTTTAAAGATGTCTTCCAACTCTGATTCGAGACTCTCAGCCATGTTGATCTCTTCTACCAAAGAGTCAATGAGATCAACTTTCATGCAGTCTGTTGATGTGTCTGGATGCTGCATGGCTTTGACAGCGTTCAACTTAAACTCATCATCATTGACTCTCAGGGTTATTTCCCCCTGTTGGACATCAATGAGGGATCGTCCAGTTGCTAGGAAGGGTCTTCCTAGAATGAGAGTAGCACTCTTGTGCTCCTCCATTTCCAGCACAACAAAGTCAGTGGGAAAGGCGAATGGCCCAACTCTGACAATCATGTCCTCAATCACGCCTGATGGGTATTTAGTGGAACCATCAGCAAGTTGGAGACATATCCGGGTTGGTTTAACTTCTTCAGTTAAGCCAAGCTTCCTGATAGTTGATGCAGGTATCAGGTTGATGCTTGCCCCAAGATCGCATAAAGCTGTCTTGGTGCAATCACCTTCTAATATGCATGGTATCAGAAAACTCCCAGGGTCTTTAAGCTTTTCAAGAAAGCTTTTTAGAATGACTGCACTGCATTCTTCAATGAGGAGAACTCTTTCTGTTTCTCTCCACTCCTTTTTATGACTCAAGATCTCTTTCATGAACTTGGCATAAGAAGGTATTTGCTCAAGTGCCTCTGCAAATGGAATCTTTATTTCAAGAGTCCTTAGATAATCTGCAAAGCGAGCAAATTGCTTATCCTGCTCCTCTTTCTGGAGTTTTTGAGGATAAGGTATCTTGGCTTTATATTCCTCAACCTTAGTGGTTAAAGAAGCCTTTCTAGAGGGGTTGCTATCAGCACTTGTGTGTGTCTGATCCCTCACTGGCAATTGAGTGCCAGAGTCAGAAGCTGGAGTGACGTTAGACGCCAGCTCACTGTCTGTTCCTGGCGCCTGAACGCCAGAAATGTGCCCATGTTGGGCGTTCAACGCTGGATTCTGCCCCATTTGGGCGTTCAACGCCAGTTTCTTGTCCATTTCTGGCGTTGAACGCCAATCCTGCCTTGTTTCTGGCGCTGAACGCCAGTTTTGGGCATGGTCTGGGCGTTCAGCGCCAGCCTTCCACCCATTTTCTGGCGTTTTAGTGCCAGAATTATTTTTCCCTGGGCTCTTACTGTCCTCAGGTGAATCTTTGGTGGGTCGCTCATTTCTTGAATTTTTGATGCCTTGAGGTGGGGTATTTAATGTTTTCCCACTTCTTAATTGAACTGCTTGGCATTCTTCTGCTATTTGCCTTGATAGCTGCTGCTTTGTTTGCTTAAACTGTTCGTCCATATGTATATTAGCTATCCTTGTCTCCTGTAGCCTGTCCTTGAATTCAGCTAGCTGCTTTGTTAGAAAATCCAATTGCTGGTTGAATTCAGCATCTTATTTTACAGTACTGAATTCAACAGTTACTGTTTTAACCTCTTCATTCATGGAAGGGTTGCTGCTTAGATACAGATGCTGATTCCTGGCAACTGTATCAATGAGCTCTTGAGCCTCTTCAATTGTCTTTCTCATATGGATAGATCCACCAGCTGAGTAATCTAGAGACATCTGAGCTCCTTCTGCAAGCCCATAGTAGAAGATGTCTAACTGAACCCACTCTGAAAACATTTCAGAGGGGCATTTTCGTAGCATCTCTCTGTATCTCTCCCAGGCATCATAAAGAGATTCATTATCTCCTTGTTTAAAGCCTTGGATGTCCAGCCTTAGCTGTGTCATCCTTTTTGGAGGAAAATACTGATTCAGAAATTTTTCTGTCAGCTGCTTCCATGTTCTTATGCTGGCCTTAGGTTGGTTATTTAACCACCTCTTAGCTTGATCTTTTACAGCAAATGGAAACAGTAATAGTCGGTAGACATCCTGATCTATTTCCTTATCATGTACTGTGTCAGCAATTTGTAAAAATTGTGCCAGAAACTCTGTAGGTTCTTCCTGTGGAAGACCGGAATACTGGCAACTTTGCTGCACCATGATAATGAGCTGAGGATTCAACTCAAAGCTACTAACTCCAATGGAGGGTATGCATATGCTACTCCCATATGAAGCAGTAGAGGGGTTAGAATATGACCCCAGAGTCCTCCTGGACTGTTCATTTCCACTTATGTCCATGATGGATATATGAGTATAACTTGGACTGATTTATCTTTTTATTTATTTTATTTTATAAGAAGTAAATACTTAAATAAAATAAAATAACTAAAAAGAATTTGAATTTTGAAATTAATATTTTTTTTAAATAAAAAATAAAAATTAATTAGTTAATAAAAAAGAAATTTTTGAAAAAGAGGGAAGATATTTTCGAAATTTAGAGAGAGAGAGTTAGTTAGGTAGTTTTGAAAAAGTTAAGAAACAAACAAAAAGTTAGTTAGTTAGTTGAAACAAATTTTGAAAAGTTAAGAAGTTAGGAAGTTAGAAGAGATATTTTGAAAAGATATTTTTGAATTTAGTGAGGAGAGAGAAAAACAATAAGATAGTACAAGATTTAAAATTTTTAGATCTAATGCTCCTTGTTTTTGAAAATTTTGGAGGGAAAACACCAAGGAACACCAAACTTAAAAATTTTAAGATCAAGACACAAGGAAAACTCAAGAACACTTTGAAGACTCACAAGAACACAAGAACATGAAGAAAGAACACCAAACTTAAAATTTTTAGAAAACCAAACTAAAATTTTCGAAAACCAAAGGGAAATCAACAAGAAAACACCAAACTTAAAGTTTGGCACAGGATTTAATAGAAAAATTATTTTTGAAAAAGGTTTTTTTTTTAAAAAATATGATAGCCAATTATCATGAACATAAACACCACGTTCTAATTAACTGAGCTATAATTTTAAAGTGTTTTAACAGGGGATAATAAAAGACTCTAAACCAAAAAGAAAGATTTTTTTCCTAATCTAAGCAACAAAATAATTCGTCAGTTGTTCAAACACGAACAATCCCCGGCAACGGCGTCAAAAACTTGGTGCACGAATTGTGAATCACACTTTTCACAACGCGTACCACTAACCAGCAAGTGCACTGGGTCATCCAAGTAATACCTCACGTGAGTAAGGGTCGAATCCCACGGAGATTGTTGGTTTGAAGCAATCTATGATTATCTTGTAAATCTTAGTCAGGAAGTCAATTACGTTTATCAGTTGAATTGTGAATAACCAAGAGAGCATAAATTAAAGGTTACTTGTTGTGCAGTAATGGAGAATATGTTGGAGTTTTGGAGATGCTTAGTCTTCTGAATCTCTGCTTTCCTCTGTCTTCTGATTCACGCACGCACGTCCTCCTATGGCAAGCTGTGTGTTGGTGGATCACCGTTGTCAATGGCTACCTTCCCTCCTTCCAGTGAAAACTACGCTCACGCGCTCTGTCACAGCACGGCTAATCACCGGTTGGTTCTCGATCTGGTTGGAATAGGATTTACTATCCTTTTGCGCCTGTCACTAACGCCCAGCCTTCAGGAGTTTGAAGCTCATCACAGTCATTCAATCCTTGAATCCTACTCGGAATACCACAGACAAGGTTTAGACTTTCCGGATTCTCATGAATGCCGCCATCAGTTCTAGCTTATACCACGGAGATTCTGATTAAAGAATCTAAGAGATACTCATTCAATCGGATATAGAACGGAGGTGGTTGTCAGGCACACGTTCATGATTTGAGGAAGGTGATGAATGTCACAGATCATCACCTTCATCACAGTTAAGCGCGAATGAACATCTTAGATAGGAACAAGCGTGTTTGAATGGAAAACAGAAATACTTGCATTAATTCATCGAGACACAGCAGAGCTCCTCACCCCCAACAATGGAGTTTAGAGACTCATGCCGTCAGAGAATACAAAGTTTAGATCTGCAATGTCATGAGATACAAAATAAGTCTCTAAAAGTTGTTTAAATACTAAACTAGTAGCCTAGGTTTACAAAAATTGGATAAACTATGATGGATGATGCAGAGATCCACTTCTGGGGCCCACTTGGTGTGTGCTGGGGCTGAGACTTAAGCAATTCACGTGCAGAGGCCATTTGTGGAGTTGAACGCCAGTTTTTATGCCAGTTTGGGCGTTCAACTCCAGCTTTTGATCCTTTTCTGGCGCTGGACGCCAGAATTGGGCAGAGGACTGGCGTTGAACGCCAGTTTACGTCGTCTATCTTTGTGCAAAGTATGGACTATTATATATTGCTGGAAAGCCCTGGATGTCTACTTTCCAACGCAATTGGAAGCACGCCATTTCGAGTTCTTTAGCTCCAGAAAATCCACTTTGAGTGCAGGGAGGTCAGAATCCAACAGCATCAGCAGTCCTTTTTCAGCCTGAATCAGATTTTTGCTCAGCTCCTTCAATTTCAGCCAGAAAAATACCTGAAATTACAGAAAAACACACAACTCATAGTAAAGTCCAGAAATATGAATTTTTCCTAAAAACTAATGGAAATAAACTAAAAACTAACTAAAACATACTCTAAACTATATAAAATTATCCCCAAAAAGCGTATAAAATATCCGTTCATCAATGAGCTATCTTCTTACACCTTTATCTGTTTTATTGTATAATAGTAGAATTAGTGGAATTTGATTTGTAATTGTTTTGAAGAGCTTATTTACTTTTGATCAAGTGGACAAGAATCATATAGTTGCATTTATTTATATATATATATATATATAGGCTTGCATTGCATTTCATGAGTTTCTACATGTTCATACTTATTTCCTTATCTCCTTCAATTAAGCATGAGGACATGCTAAGGTTTAAGTGTGGGGAGGTTGATAAACCACTATTTTATGGTTTATATTGTGTTTAATTGTGTGGTTTTATCATGATCCTTACCCATTTATTCATTAAATTAGCATGAAATTATAATTCCTTCCTGAATTTATAACATGTTTGAAAACTGCTTCCTAGAGACTTTAATTATGTATTTTTAATTCTCCTTTATTCTATTTGATGCCGTGATCTGTGTGTTGAATGTTTCAGACTTTATAGGGCATGAATGAGTTGGAGATTGGAAAGGAAGCTAGCAAAAATGGGAGGAACACAAGAATTTAAGGAGATAACCAGCGAGAAGTGACGCTGTCGCATGGCTCACGCGACCGCGCGAAGGAGAGCAAATCACAGTGACGCGGCCGCATGGCTCACGTGGCCGCGCGGATTGGAAAAGCTCAGGCGATGTGGTAGCGTGGACGACGCGAACGCGTGGCAAGGAAAAGCGCGAATGACGCGTCCGCATGGATGACGCGATCGCGTGATATGTGCGATCTGCATAATCTGCAGACTTCGCTGGGGGCGATTTTGGACCTTATTTCGACCCAGTTTTCGGCCCGGAACAGCAGACTAGAGCCAGAGAATATGCAGAAACAAAGGACAGCATTCATTCTACACAGTTGACAGTTTTAGATCTAGTTTTTCCCCCTCTAGGTTTCTTTCCCTAGGTTTAAGAATTTTAATTTTCAGTTGGTCTTAGCATTGGAACATTGAGAAGAGTTATTTCCTCATCAAGACTTCGTCATTCTAGTTCGTTCTCTTAACTTTGGTTTTATTCTTCCATGTTCTTTGCTTTGTTCAATTTTGTTATTTGAATATTTTCATGATTATTTCATACAAGGATTATTTCTCCCATTTTAATTTATTTTTCATTCCAATAATCATGTCTTCTTTTAATTCCCTTTCATGTGTTATGGATTTATTATTTGCAATGAGTGAGTAGTTCCCTCACTTGATGGGGAGTTGAAGGAACTCTTGAGTTGGAAGGATTGAAAGAAAAATTGTAATTGGGTTAACTGTTGGATTGTTATCTAATCACTAACACCAATCCCTTTGAACTAAGTGGGTTGCAACTCGTGAATAGATCTAGCATTCCAACTTGTTTGACTTTCCTTTACCTAGTAAGGGATAACTAAACAGAGCAACCATTAATTATAAATTAATCTTGAAATCATCCCATCAATAATAGAGATTCCAACTAATCAACTCCCAGTCAAGGCTTTTATTCATATTATTTAAATTTCCTCTTTTTAATTTTCCTTCTACTTAACTCAACTTCTTGGAACATCTGATTAATAAAATAGCACACTTTTTTGCAACTCGTTGGGAGACGACCTGGGACTCCAACTCCTAGTAATTTTTAATTTAAACTCTCTGTGACATATTTCTAAATTGATAGGCAGATTTTCGGTGAGTTAAGAACTATACTTGCAACGTAACTATTTTAATAATTTCTAATTCACCAACTTCTGCGCCTCATCAATTTTTGGCGCCGTTGCCGGGGAGTTGCAATAGAGTGCTAAAGTTATTAATTAGAATTTATTTATTTGCATTTTATTTTATTTTGCTACTATGAGCTGCATGTTTCTTCCGTCAAATGATGCGTTCACTTCCTGATCCGCGCTTGCTAATATTCGATCCTGAAATTGAAAGGACTATTTCGCGAATAAGGCGAGAACAGTGTCGGTTAGTCCGCTCTGAGGGCGGATCTGAGAGTGAACTTGAGGAAGAAACCAGCCCCCGTTCTACTGATTTGGTTGTTTTACGTGCAGAAGACATGGCAGCTAGGAGAGTTACCATCCAGGAGGAAGGAGCCCCTGATTTTACAATGCAACCGTTTCAAGCGCATCATCCAGCGGTAGCTACAGATTTTGAAATAAAGACTGCACTGCTAAATTTGATGCCCAAGTTTCATGGCCTACCTGCTCAAGAGCCTATCAAGCACTTAAGAGATTTCCAGGCAGTCTGTTCTACTGTCAGGCGTGATGGTACTGATGAAACTTTAATTTTGCTGAAAGCTTTCCCGTTTTCTCTCGAGGGAAAAGCAAGAGAGTGGTACTACACTCAACCTCTGGCAAATGTATCCAACTGGGATACACTCAGAAAGGAGTTTTTGGAAAAATTCTTTCCATCTGAAGTTACTGATAAACTGAGGAAGGATATTTCCACAATTGTTCAGGATGACAATGAAACTCTCTTTGAATACTGGGAGCGCTTCAATAATCTTCTGGAAGCATGCCCCCACCACAGGATTGACAAGATAGTGTTACTTAGCTATATCACACAGGGCATGAGGCCCCAAGATAAGACCACATTGGAAAGTGCTAGCAATGGGTCTATGAAGAAGTACAAAACCACCGATGAAGTTTGGCAATTGATCAGTGATTTAGCTAAATCTACTAGGAACCACAGGCAAAAGCAAGGCCGTTCAAAAGCCGTTGCAGAAGTATCCTCTAATAGAGAGACTGCTGCTTTAGCTCAGAGTATATGCGAGATGACCAACTTGCTGAAGCAGATGCAATTGAATCAACAGCAAGCTCAGCAAGCTCCTCCACCACAGTAAAACCAACAACTAGTCCCGCAAAGAATTTGTAGAATCTGTGCTGATTATAGCCATTACACTGATGAATGCCCGTAGCTCCAACAAGAAGACAACATGGTGGCATCCACTCATAACTTCTATGACCGCCCCAACCAAGGGTACAATCAAAGTGGAAATAATAACCATGGATGGCAGGACAATTCTAACCAGAATTGGAGGGACAACAATAACAGAAGAGGCAGAGATAATCAGGAAAATCAGAGGTGGAATAATAACAACAACAGGCAGCAGAATCAACCTTACAGAGCACCTCACCTGAGGCAAAACCAAGGACCACAGAACAATCAACAGCAGACATCCCAATTTACTCATTCTTCTTTATCTCCTAATGAAGAGCTACTACAATCTTTTGAGCGAAGACAACAGACCATGGAAAATAACATGAATAATATTAACGCCAGTCTGAATGGTCTCACCTCTACTTTGCAATCTCTTATGTCACAGCTTGGATCAACGCAAAATTCCAGTAACCAACCTTCAAGCTCCACTGGAATCCCCTCTCAACCATTACCCAATCCAAAGGGAGGCATTAATGCCATCACCCTAAGGTCGGGAACCACACTGCAGGAGAGGAGTCAGGAGGAACCAAGCCTACCAGAACACACCTCAGCTGAAGAGGTAGTAGAAATAGAAGATGTTGAAGAGGAAGAGGACATACAGGACATAGCTGAAGAAGAAATAGCTCAACCACAGGAGGAAGCACCAAAAGGCGCAGATACTACAGAAAACACTACTCCCATTCCATTTCCACAACTTGCAAGGAACCCCAGGAAGCAGCTGGAACCCGACCCCAAAATGGTAGAAATATTCAAAAAGGTTGAGGTAACTGTTCCTCTTTTTGATGTTATTCAGCAGGTACCTAAATATGCAAAGTTTCTAAAAGACTTATGTATCCATAAAGACAAAATTAATGAATTAGAAACTATTCCTTTAGGTAGTTCTATATCTGCTTTAATAGGAGGATTACCTGAAAAATGTAGTGATCCAGGTCCTTGTATAGTTAGCTGTACTATTGGTGGTGTAGTAATTTATGATTGCATGTGTGATTTAGGAGCATGTGTCAGTATAATGCCTTTGTCTATATATGATATTTTTAGGCTCCCTCCCTTAAAAAGGTCGGCAGCTCGTTTTGTGTTAGCAGATAAAAGCATTATTACAGTGGCTGGAGTTGCTGAAGATGTTTTGGTGAACATTAAAGGACTTACATTTCCCACTGATTTTTATATCTTGGAGATGCCCCATAATGATTCAGATAAGCCATCATCAATCCTACTTGGAAGACCATTCCTGAAGACATCAAAATTCAAATTGGATGCTTTTTCAGGAACATACTCCTTTGAAATAGATGGCCGCATAGTAATCTTCAATCTGAATGGAGTCATTGACGACCCCCCAGAAGATCGTTCTATCTTTCAGTGTGATGTCATAGACGAAAGTGTAGCTGAAGTTCACAAGGAAGAGTTAGAAGAGAGGCACACTGGACAAGGTCCAAGTGTGGGAACCCTCTTAACTGACAATGAGGGCACTTCGTCATTTTCACAAGCTCCAGATAATCCAGAGCCTGTCCATGATCAAAAGTTAGAATTGAAACCCCTCCCTCCACATCTCAAATATGCCTATCTCGAAGATGAGCAGAGGTTTCCAGTTATCATTGCAAGGAAACTTACTTCTCAACAAGAAGAGTAGTTACTTGATGTGCTGAGAAAGCATAAGAAGGCAATTGGGTAGAGCTTGGCAGACATAGTAGGCATCAACCCTCAAGTATGTGAGCACAGAATATTCTTAGAAGAGGGATCAAGACCTGTCCGTCAACCCCAAAGAAGATTGAATCCCACCATCTTGGAAGTTGTCAAAAAGGAAGTGACCAGACTATTGGAAGTAGGTATCATATATCCCATTTCAGACAGTGAATGGGTAAGTCCAGTACAAGTGGTGCCCAAGAAATCTGGGGTTACTACAGTGAAGAATGAGCATGGAGAGCTCATAGCAACTAGAGTTCAGAATGCTTGGAGAGTCTGCATTGATTACAGGCGTCTCAACCAGGCTACCCGTAAGGATCACTACCTACTTCCATTCATTGATCAAATGCTGGATCGCCTGTCAGGTAAATCACATTATTGCTTTTTAGATGGTTACACAGGTTATTTCCAGATCCATATAGCTCCTGAGGATCAGGAAAAGACTACTTTTACATGTCATTTTGGGACTTATGCTTATAAGAGAATGCCCTTTGGTTTGTGCAATGCACCAGCTACTTTCCAAAGGTGCATGATGAGTCTTTTCTCTGATCTTATTGAGGACTGTATGGCAAGGAAAAGCGCGAATGACGCGTCCGCATGGATGACGCGATCGCGTGACATGTGTGATCTGCATAATCTGCAGACTTCGCTGGGGGCGATTTTGGACCTTATTTCGACCCAGTTTTTGGCCAGGAACAGCAGACTAGAGCCAGAGAATATGCAGAAACAAATGACAGCATTCATTCTACACAGTTGACAGTTTTAGATCTAGTTTTTCCCCCTCTAGGTTTCTTTCCCTAGGTTTAAGAATTTTAATTTTCAATTGGTCTTAGCATTGGAACATTGAGAAAAGTTATTTCCTCATCAAGACTTCGTCATTCTAGTTCGTTCTCTTAACTTTGGTTTTATTCTTCCATGTTCTTTGCTTTGTTCAATTTTGTTATTTGAATATTTTCATGATTATTTCGTACAAGGATTATTTCTCCCATTTTAATTTATTTTCCCTTCCAATAATCATGTCTTATTTTAATTCCCTTTCATGTGTTATGGATTTATTATTTGCAATGAGTGAGTAGTTCCCTCACTTGATGGGGAGTTGATTGAAAGGAACTCTTGAGTTGGGAGGATTGAAAGAAAAATTGTAATTAGGTTAACTGTTGGATTGTTATCTAATCACTAACACCAATCCCTTTGAACTAAGTGGGTTGCAACTTGTGAATAGATCTAGCATTCCAACTTGTTTGACTTTCCTTTACCTAGTAAGGGATAACTAAATAGAGCAACCATTAATTATAAATTAATCTTGAAATCATCCCATCAATAATAGAGATTCCAACTAATCAACTCCCAGTCAAGGCTTTTATTCATATTATTTAAATTTCCTCTTTTTAATTTTCCCTCTACTTAACTCAACTTCTTGGAACATCTGATTAATAAAATAGCACACTTTTCTGCAACTCGTTGGGAGACGACCTGGGACTCCAACTCCCAGTAATTTTTAATTTAAACTCTCTGTGACATATTTCTAAATTGATAGGCAGATTTTCGGTGAGTTAAGAACTATACTTGCAACGTAACTATTTTAATAATTTCTAATTCACCAACTTTTGCGCCTCATCAGGGATGCACGACTGAGGGACAGTCCAATAGTTAGCTACCAGGACTTATTGGGTTGGCTTTATAATCGACAGATGAGACTCATCAGCCACTAGGACAAGCATGCATCATATGCATTATATGTGATTTGTTTGGAATGCTTAACTGGTTGCATCATTACTTGCTAATTGCCTAATTGTCTTACTTGCTTCCTACTTGTGCATTTCTTGTGTGATATACTTGTGTTTGCATATCTTTACTGTTGACGGTTGGGAGGTTTGAAGGACTTGGAAATGGAATATTTAGTTAGATTGAAGATCCTTAAGTTAGTTGCCTACTTTTACATTTCTCATGGTTTAGTATATTTATACGCTTTGATTATATCTGGAAGTTCTAGGATTGCCTTCGACTTTCCCAGGACATTACATGTTAGATATTTGGGTACTGTTACCATGCTGAGAACCTCCGGTTCTCACCCATGCGGATTTTGTGGTTTTCAGATGCAGGACGTGAGGCTTCTCGCTGAGGCATGCTGGAGACTTCCTTTTTGGCAAAGATCCTTAGCTCTGGGGATTTTATTTTGATCTTATGTACTTATTTAGATACTTATATTCTCTACTATATATATATATATATATTGTATTAACTCCTCTTAGAGGTTATTTTGGAGAAAATAGGTTTTGTATTTTGTCTTTTGGGAACTTTTGGGAGTTCCTACTATATGTGTATGTATACTATTATTTGCTCATATCGGTTATCTTCGTAAACTGAGTCCCGAGCCTTGATATCCGTATTATTGGAACTCTTTTGTATATCATCTCGTGTTAGCTTATCTTATATCTGTTTCATTTACGTTATCGATTGGAGTGTTGCACTTTTCGATTTACCGGTTTTGATTTACCCCTTTTTCTTCAAAGGCTCCTAGTTACCCTTTTCACACTATTATATTTACTAAATTCTATTTCTAGAGGTCGTAATACCTCGCCACCTATGTTTTATGATTTAAGCATAAGACTCTGTGTGGTAGGGTGTTACATTATGGTATCAGAGCAGTTCGTTCCTGTAGAGCCTGAGGGACGGACTGACTATGCTTCTGTGTATTCTCTGTGTCTGTGTTTATGTGCTATTAGAATATCTGACTGATATAACTGGCATAAATGTTCATGAGCATGCATTTGGGACTTTGAAGCACTAGACTTCCGATATTGAGACTGATCAACTTGATATCGATTGTTTGGTGTGTATAGAAACCAGATGGCGCCTCGTGGACGCGGTCGAGGCCGTGGGAGGGGATGTGCCGGTGCTCAAGGGCCAGAAACCAATCCGAATGACCCGGCTAATTTCATGACTGCATTGTAAAATATGGCTACTGCTATGTAGGCCACTGCTGAGGCACTCGGGCAGCAGATGAACAACAATCATAATGGGGGGAATGGCGGAAATGGGACTCATGGTCCGATGACGTTGGCGACCTTCTTAAAGGTTAATCCGCCAAAGTTCAAAGGAACCACCAATTCGACTGAAGCCAATACTTGGTTTTAGGCCATGGAGCGAGTACTGCAAGCGCAGCTAGTGCCTGAAGAGTGTAAAGTCCCACATCAGTTGGAGAGGGGAACGAAGCATGTCTTATAAGGGTGTGGATACCTCTCCCTAGCATGACGCGTTTTGACGAGTGAGTATGGGGGCTTCAGCTATCATCCCTATCGTCAAAGGCAAAATCGTGAGGCCTTGTGTGCCAAAGTGGACAATATCGTGCTAGCGGGTGGTCTGGGCTATTATAAAGAGCAGTGTATCAAATTCGCTACTTATCTGCTCATTGGAGAAGCATCGCATTGGTGGCAAGGGGCCCGACGACTCCTGCAGCAGGGTGATTACCCTATCACTTGGGATGCTTTCCAGGAGGAATTCTATAAGAAGTACTTCCCAAATTCCTCCCGGACGGCAAAGGAGCTTGAGTTATTGCAGCTGAAGCAGGGTGCTATGTCTATGTCTGAGTATACAGACAAATTTGAGGAGTTGTTCAGGTTTTCCTGCATGTGTCAAGGAGCTCCGAGGGACTTCGAGGAGTGGAAATGTATATGAAGGAGGGCTCCGAAGCGACATTTACAGTTCAGTAGGGCCTATGGAGATCAGGACCTTCTCCAAGTTGGTGAACAAGAGCAGAGTGGCCGAAGAATGTGTGAAGAAGGCAGCTGCTGAGAGAGGAAGCTATAGGGGACCATTCCTGCAGAACCGAGGAAAGAGCTTCACCCCTAGAGGTCCGCTTTTCAAGCGGGGAGGCTTCGTATCACAGAGGACTCAGTGTAAGAACCGAAATTTTCCACACAAAATTGTCTTAATAAAAATAATAATCTTAAGTGCCCGAGATGGATTCAAAATTTAGAAGTTTTAATTTAAAAATATAAATGTGAAATTTGATTTCAGTGAATTATTCTGAGTTGGAAAATGTTTTTCTTTCGAAAAGTTTTTGTAAAAAAATGCATACTGGCGCTTAAGCTGGCAGTACCGGCTTTAGTCTGTCCAGTACCGCATATTTTAGAAAATAATATTTTGAAGATTGATTTATTGTTTTGAAAGGACAAAAATAATTTAGAATTTAAAACTGGGCACTAATCTTAAAGGTTTTGGCCAAAAGTGGGCCAAACGGGCTAAAAACGCTAACGGGTTGGACCAGGCCCAAGGCCCAACATATATGGCTCATTTAATGAGCTTTTAAGCTCATTTCTTCCCCCAAATGAGAGAGAGCCGCGGTTTTGAGATGAGAGGAGAAGAGGGGAGTGATTACTATTCACTTCACCTTCTGGGAGTCATAACTTTTGATCCGGAGCTCCGATTGACGAGCCGTTTGTGGTCACGTGAAGCTCTCGACGAGCTCTTCCTTTCTATTTGGTGATATATGTGTTGTTAGTTTGAGCTTTGGTGTTTGTTGGAGTTGATTGAGGCTTTGGATCAAGTTTGGTGGCTTCGTTTTGGTGTTTGTAGCGTTTGGGAATCGGCCAAGGTATGGTTTCAGTTTCTTTTATATAATATGTAATATTTCTGGATACTTAGACTAGTTGATCCTAAGATAGGATTGAATGTTGTTGGCGTATGAATAATTATATATGAATTGACGTTAATTATTGGTTGTATTGGATTATTGTGGTTGATGATGATTTTGGGAATTATTTTTGTCAATGAGTATTGATGGTGGGTTGGATTATGTATGAGGTAGGTGAAGTGGGATAAAGATTTTATGAATTGTATGTATTGGTGTGTAATTATGATGTTGTTGAGAAAAATTGATGATTGGGTTGTTGATGAATTGAAATGTTGATGTTGATAGTATGGTATTGATGGTTGAGATCGAAATTGATTATGATGATTGTTGGAAATGGTGGAATAGAATTTGATTAATGTGTTGATTTGAAAAATGAATGTATTGTTATATATTTGACAATGAAAATTGATGAATGTGGTTAGTGGAGGAATGATTATAGTGTTATATATTTGATATTTGAGGCTGAGAATATTGAAGGGTGAATGAAAACTTTGGTATGAATGGTAGGTTGTGACACAAAGGGTGAGTTATGAGGTAAATTGGAGTTAGTATGGTTTTGGTCTGATTTTGGTTGAAATATTTTGAAAGTTGAGGTTTGGCAAAATTCTGCATAATCTATTTTCTGGCAGCAGCTACGGACGCTTTTGCGAACAATCTAACCATCACAATTGAATGGAATTAATTTTTCTTAAATCTTTGTGATGTGTAGAAAAGTCTTGGAAAATTTGGTTAAAGTTTAACGGTTGGATTAGGCGATATAAATTTTTGAAGTTTGTTACTTTAAAACTGATTTTCTGCTGCTACATAATCAAACCAGCAACTTTCCGATCCTATATCTCCCAATCCTAACCATAATTTTGAGTGGGACTAAAAGGACATTGAGACTTGGACTATTTTCTTGTTTGTGTCAAAATTTCATACTATTATAAATTTTGTGGAAGGAGTTGTGTTCGTTTTAAAAATAGAGCTCTTATCTATTTTGACAGCAAAACTAGTTTTTGAAAGTAAATTTGTAATCAGTATAACTCTCTCCAAAAAGATGATTTTTCTATGAGACTTTGACTGATTTAAAGCTCTATAGCCTAGTTTATTTCTGGAAAATTTCAGATTCATCAGATGAAAATATGATTTTTGGTGGATTTTCTAAGAACAGGGTAGCTTGTTGTCTTGGTGCAGAGATTTCAAACTTAAAATCAGTTTTTACAAGAGAAATGGTTTTCCTTTTTTATTGTATTCAACTATACTATTTTAACTGGGTTTGAATATATAAAATACTTCCAATTTGAGTCTAGAGACGGAGAATTTGGCTTGTAAACTTCTGTGACACCTATTTAAGATTTTTGGTTCATTTTTGAATATCAAAAGGTAGAGAAGGTCCTGGGTGATTTTAACTTGGTAATTTGATAAAAAGTTAGCAAATGGAGGTTTAGGTTTCTGGTGTATTGATGATGAGTTTGGTTAAAGGAGAAGGAAGAGTAGCAAACTTGGTGAGTACTGACAACAAATTGAGAAGTTGATGAACTAATGAGTTCAAAATGGAATTAAGAATTGATGATGGATATGGAAGGAAAATGTGCAGGGCCTATAACCCTGGCATAGCAGGTTTCTCTGCTGCATGAGTAGATGTTTTTGAAAGTGATTTGAAATGAGAAATAGTGATGTCTGGTGATGATTTGAGGATGAAGTTATTGGATTGTTGATAGTGTGCGGAGCCTATATCTCCGGCGTGGTAGATTGTTCTGCTGTATGACCAGTTGTTGTTGATAGTGTGCGTAGTCTATATCTCCGGTGTGGCAGATTGTTCTGCTGCATGACTAGTTGTTGTTGAGAGTATGCGGAGCCTATATCTCCGGCGTGGCAGATGTTTCTGTCACATGACTTGTTGAATGTTGAGAAGTGTGCGGGGCCTATATCCCCGGCATGGCAGATTGTTCTGCTGCATGATTTGTTATGGTTATTTCCTTCTCTGCTGCATGAAGTGTGCGGGGCCTATATCCCTGGCGTAGTAGACTCCCTACTACATGAGTGTGTAGGGCACTATATCCCTGGCGTAGTAGAAGAGCTGCTGCATGAGTGTGCAGGGTACTATATCCCTGGTGTGGCAGAAAAGGCTACATCCAGGAGGATGTGTCGGGTTGGCCTTTATAGACCGACAAGTGATATCACGAGCCAATAGGATAGACATTCATCATATGCATTTTTTATATGCTTGTTTGCTTTGATTATTTGAGTTTGCCTAATTGTATAACATGCCTACTTGCTTCTTGAATTACTTGCTGTAAATGAATACTATCTGTGTTTTACTTGCTTGCATTATTTGTGACTGTCTGGTGCTGAGGAGGTTAAGTAGGCGGTGGCGATGGGATCGCACGGAGGTTAGGTTGGCGAAGGCTGTGGGATACAACGGTGTGATTAGTATTAGTTAGAATTCCCCTAAGTTTAGATAACCTGGTTTATGGTTTAAGTTCTTTATATATTTATTTATTTTTGTTCTAAGCTTGAATATCTGTATGTGATGTGAAGTTCTAGGATTTCCTTCGATGTCCCGGAGCCTTACATCTTACATCATTGGGCACTGTTACCATACTGAGAACCTCCGGTTCTCATTCCATACTTTGTTGTTGTTTTTCAGATGCAGGTCGTAATCTACTTTGATGAGATTGCGGATATGGTGATAGAACGGAGTATGGTTCGTTCCTTGTTTATTTCTATTTTACTTTCGTCATAGTATTCTCTCACCTTTTGTATATTTATCTTTATGGCCTTAGAGGCTTATTTGAAAGATAGGTTGTATAAGCTGTTTTAATTCTAAAACTCTGTATCTTTCTATTTGTAACTAGTCGGCTTAAACTCCGCAAGCTGCGGCTAGTCCTCTATGATTATTATATTCTTATATTTATATATAATTTATTCTCTTATACTTATACCTGGTATCTTATGTGTTAGCTTCGTGTGAACGTTTTGCACTTATGTAATCCTGTTTTTGAGCTTAATCCTTCATCAGACTTTTAGAATATATTACCTCCTTCTATATATAAATATGTATAAGCCTTAGGACTGTCGTAACCTCTTATTAACCTTTGCCTTACGGCTAGAGGTAAGGCTTACGGTAATTGGGGTGTTACATTTAGTGGTATCAGAGCGGTTCGTCCTCGTGAGCCTAAGGGATGGACCGATTGTGCTTCATTGTATACTCTGGGTTATCTTTTCTTTTCATGCTATTTAGGATATCAGTTTGATATGCATAGCATGCTTGTTTGTGAGTGCCTTTTGGGATAATTGAAGCGCTAGACTTTTGATATTGGAACTGATCAGCTTGATATCGACTGTTTGGTGTGGAAAAGAAACCCGAATGGCAACTCACGGATGAGGTCGATCACGTTAACGGAGAGGTAGTGAGGATAGCTAACCTACTGATGGGCGGAAAATTGCCGATTAAGAATTTAAAATAAGAACAGCATTGCGAGTACAGTTCTCAACCGACGAAAATTCCCCTTATCAATTTAGAAAGGGTTGTCACAATTTTAGAATGAAAATACTGGGAGTAGAATTCCCAGGTCATCTCCCGACGAGTTGACAAAAGAGTGCTATTTTATTGATTAGGAATTTTTCCGAGAAATTTTAAGAGTTGGAGAACAGGAAAATAAATGATTGTAAATTAAAACAATGAAAATTAGCGAGAGTTTATTTAATCAAAATAAAAAGCCTTGACTGGGAGAAGATTAATCGGAAGTTCTATCCTTGTTGGGTTTTCTCAAGGATGATAATAAGAGGTTGTTGTTTTCACCTAGTTAACCCTTACCGAATAAAGGAAAGTCAAGTAATTGAGTCAACTTTGATTCACAAGTCCTAATCCTCTCCTTATGGAAGGATTAGCGTTAGCGACTCGAGAATTGGCCAACAACTTCCAATTAAAATCAACACTTGAGTATTCCAACTCAAGGGTCTCTTTTTAATCAACTCCCAAGTCAAGTTGGAAGTCTACTCCAGTGACATGAATGCCATTTTCACAGGCATATAAAGGGAATAGAAAGAAGACATGATAAGTTAATTAAAATAATAACAGAAAATTAATTAAAGGTAAAAATAGTTCTTTGCATTAATAAATTCTAAAACATAAACATCCATATCTGAACAGGGTTAATGGGTAATAAAAAAGGTAAAGGAATAAGGAAACAAATTGGAATAATGGAAACTTTAACGGAGGTAGTAACTCTTCTCAATATCCAAATTAAAAGCATAAAACTAGAAATCTATGAATGTGAAGAAAACCTAGAGGAAGTAGTATTCTCTCTTTAAGATTCAAAACTAAAACTAAAAACTATAAGAATGAGAATGTGTGTTGAGTCTCTGCTTGTCCCCTGGCTCTAGTCTGTGTTTTTGGGCCGAAAACTGGGTCCAAACTCAGCCCAAAATCGCCCCCAGCATCTTCTGCATTTTCTGCACGTGGCGCACGTCACGCGTACGCGTCAAGTACGCGCACGTGTCGCCATGAAATTTTGCTTTTCGCGCGCACGCGTCAGGTACGCGCGCGCTTCGTTCCTCGCTGGTCATCTCCTTTATTTCTTGTGCTCATTCCATTTTTGCAAGCTTCCTCTCCATCCTCTAAGCCATTCCTGCCCTATATAGCCTGAAAACACTTAGCACACAGATCACGGCATCGAATGGTATAAAGGGGGATTAAAATGCACAATTTAAAGGCTTAGGAAGCATGTTTTCAACCATAGAACAAAATTGGGAAGGAATTGTAAAATCATGAAAATTGTATGAATAAGTGTGCAAAGGCTTGATAAAAAACCACTCAAATTAGCACAAGATAAATAAAGTAGTGGTTTATCAATCTCCCCACACTTAAACATTAGCATGTCCTCATGCTAAGCTCAAGGAGATAAAAGGAATGAATGGGGGAAAGTAAGACTCATGAGATGCAACCTATGTATGTGAATGAAACTATATGCTAGGATGTTTCTGTCTACTTGGTTAAAAGTAAACAAGTTCTCTAAGATAAAAATAAATCAGATTCCACTAATTCGAATCACACAATGAAAGACAAGTAAACTTGTAAGAAGATAGCTCATGAAAGCAGGGAACATAGAATCAAGCATTGAACCCTCACTGGTAGTGTATATGCACTCAAATCTCTCAAGTGTCTAGGGTTAATCCACTCTACTCTTCTCTAGTCATGCTTTTTAAAACTTGTTCTTTATCTAACCAATAAACAAATATTTAGTATACCAATGCAAACATCATGAGGTCTTTTCAAGGTTGTAATGGGGCTAAGGTAAGGGTGAGGATATATATATGGCCAAGTGAGCTATAATATGAATCTTTGACTAACCTAAGCTCTTACCTAACACACATACACACACTCTATGTAATTCTAAAATCATGCCTAGCTACCCATAATTTCACTTTTGTATATTCCCCATACTCATGTATCAAATTTTCTTTAATTTCACCACACATGCATTGATCTTTTATTAAAATTAACATCGGGGTAATTTTGTCCCCTATTTATTTATTTATTTATTTGATATTTTTTCTCTTTTTTTTAGAAACTTGAAAGCAAACATAACTTATCAATGCACATGATTTTTCTGGTCTCACATGAGTATGTACCCAAATTCCCAATATTCAAATGAAGTAGAAACATAATACATTCTCATTAACCCGAGTTCCCACAATTTTCCACACTTAATTGATACACAATCTTTATCTTAAGCTAACCAAAGATTCAATTGGGGTAATTAATTATTTTTCCGCTTAAGGCTAGTGATGTGGTAAAATATAGAACAAAGGGGATTAAAAGGCTCAAAGTGGTGAACAAAGGTAATTGAAATGGTAGGCTATTTGGGATAAGTGAGCTAATAACAAATGATGGCATCAATCATATGTATACATGCAAATACACTAAACAATGGACATATAGAATGGAACAAACTATAGATTACAATCATAGAGAAGAAAACACACAAGAATAAAATATTATGGTTAAATAATGTAACCATATAATTAAGTTCAAATCTCACAGGTTGTGTGTTCTTAGCTATAAGCTGATGGGTTGGAAACGAATTCCAACACCTAAAACTCACTGGCAAGTGTACCGGGTCACATCAAGTAGTAAAACTCACTTAGAGTGAGGTCGATCCCACATGGATTGATGGATCAAGCAACTTTAGTGGGTGATTAGTTTAGTTAAGCTAACATTGAAGTGAATTGAGTGAAATTGAAGCAACAGAATGTAAATGACAAGGAATTTAAGTTTGCAGGAAGTAAATTAGCAGAAGCTTAAAGAGCAAGAAAAGTAAATTGGCAAAATCTTAAATGACAAGAAATGTAAATTGCATCAAATGTAAAGGGGATTGGGTGCAGAAAATTTAAAGGAAAGCAATAAGCAGCACTTAGAACAATTGCAGAATAATTAAATTGCATGAAAAGTAAAAGGGATTGGGTGCTGGGAATTAAAACTTTAACAAGAAAATGTAAAGTGCAATCAAGCAGAGAAGTAAAAGATGAAGGGAGTGCAGCAGATTCAAACAGAAATGAAAAATTGCTTGAAGAGCAAGACAGAAACTAAATTCAGCTCAATTGTGAAATTTAAAAGAGAAATTAAAGATTGAAGAGATCAATGAGACTAGAAAGTAGATCTAGATCTCAATTCCTTCCTTGATCATACAGAAAGTAATTTGCAGAAGAAAATGAGTTTTAAAAATAGCAGAGAAGATTAAAATCAAATCCTTAGATAAATTGAGAGGAAGAGTGAAATATGATTCTCAGAATTTGAATCAATGGAGCTCTTCAATCTCAATTCAAGATCCAAGGCAGAAGAGCATAAGTTGCAGAAGAAGAAAATTAACAATAGCCAATGAAATTTGAATTATGCAGTAAGAGAACAAGAGAGAATTCAAGGTGAGATTGAAATAGAATTTCTTCAAATCTCCACCCAAAATTCAAAACAAAAAGTAAGAAATGCAAAAGTAAGAACAAGGAGGAGAGAACTCAGCTCTCAATCCCAATTCCCCATAGTGCTCTCTAGTAGAGCTCGCCTTTGAAGTCCAGTAAAAAAATCTGAAAAGAAAAGCTCCCCCAAAACTTAAATCATAAGCTATTTATACACTCTCTTCTAATGATCATTAAGCCTTGAATTTGGGCCCTTGGCCTTGATGGAATTGGGTTGAAGATAGCATCTGTTGATTGCTCTTGGTCTTGAGAAGAAATCCGTTTGCACTATGGACTTTGGGATCATTCACGTTTGAGTCAACGTTTGAGGCAAATGTTGACTCAAACGTCTTCGTGTGATGGCGTTATGTAGAACGGGTGGTTGCTGTCACTCACGTTGGAGTTCACGTTTGAGGTCAAACGTGAGCTCAAACGTGATCCTCCCCAAGGCAATCTTCAGCCAACGTTTGACCTCACGTTTGAGGCAAACGTTGGCGCAAACGTGGCTCCTCCTCCAGGGTATTCTTAAGCCAACGTTTGACCTCACGTTTGAGGCAAACGTTGGCGTAAACGTTGAGCTCCTCCCAGGGTATTCCTTAGCCAACGTTTGACCTCACATTTGAGGCAAACATTGGCACAAACGTTGAGCTCCTCCAGGGTGGCTGTGCTGTTATCCATGTTTGAGTTCACGTTTGAGGCAATCGTGAACTCAAACATGATCTTCTCAATGCTGCCTTTATTTTCATTCCTGCCATTCCCTTTCTTCAATCTTCCTCCAAGCTTTTTGGTCACCTATCATCAATCAACAAATGCATCAAAGCTATGCTAAAATCATGAGACTTATTCTTATCCTTGACATATAAGCAATTATAGCACAAAACCTCATGAAAATGCATCAATTTACTCATGGTTGATTAAATCCAAGTACACATGAATTTCTACCCAAATAGCTTACCTGTAACTCAAGAAAGTGTATAAAACCTATTAAAAACAAAGGAAAAAAGACTAGTAAAACTAGTCTAAGATGCCCTGGCATCACTTATTTCCTACAAGATTTATAAAATTAAAAGATCAAGAAAATATACCATTTAAGCACAAAAGCATTCAATATTTAAGCACAAATCATCAATTTCTTGTATGAAAAAGCATAGAAAAACATGACATGGTGACATGTCATCACAACACCAAACTTAAACCTTGCTTGTCCTCAAGCAAGAAAAGAATCATGCAATAAAGATTGACAATCCAAGGTAAGAAGAATAGCAACTCAATGTTCACGGTTAGTGATGAGTGGATAATTTATACGCTTTTTGGCATTGTTTTTAGTATATTTTAGTTAGTTTTTATTATGTTTTTATTAGTTTTTAAATAAAAATCACATTTCTGGACTTTACTATGAGTTTGTGTGTTTTTTTGTAATTTCAGGTATTTTCTGGCTGAAATTGAGGGACCTGAGCAAAAATCTGATTCAGAGGCTGAAAAAGGACTGCAGATGCTGTTGGATTCTGACCTCCATGCACTCGAAGTAGATTTTCTGGAGTTATAGAAACCCAATTGGCACACTCTCAATTGCGTTATAAAGTAGACATTCTGGGCTTTCTAGCAATATATAATAGTCCATACTTTGCTCAAGATTTGATGGCTCAAACCGGTGTTCCAAGTCAGCATAAAAATTCTGGCGTCAAAACGCCAGAACTGGCATAAAAGCTGGAGTTAAACGCCCAAACTGGCACAAAAGCTGGCGTTTAACTCCAAAAAAAGTCTCTATACGTGAAAGCTTCAATGCTCAGCCCAAGCACACACCAAGTGGACCCGGAAGAAGATTTCTGCATTAATTACTTATTTCTGTAAACCCTAGGCTACTAGTTCTCTATAAATAGGACCTTTTGCTATTGTATTTTCATCTTGGTTCTTCTGGTTCCCTCTCTGGGGCCGAAGCCAATGACCACAATTATCACTTTTGTATTTTCAACGGTGGAGTTTCTACACACCATAGATTAAGGTGTGGAGCTCTGCTGTTCCTCATGAATTAATGCAAAGTACTATTGTTTTTCTATTCAATTTAAGCTTATTCTTATTCTAAGATATACACTTGTTCTTCAACTTGATGAATGTGATGATCCATGACACTCATCATCATTCTCACCTATGAACGCGTGCCTGACAACCACTTCCGTTCTACATGCAAACAAGCTTGAATGTGTATCTCTTGGGTTTCTAATCTAAGATTAAAACCTTCGTGGTATAGGCTAGAATTATTGGCGGCCATTCCTGAGATCCGAAAAGTCTAAACCTTATCTGTAGTATTCTGAGTAGGATCTGGGAAGGGATGACTGTGACGAGCTTCAAACTCGCAAGTGTTGGGCATAGTGACAGGCGCAAAAGGATCAATAGATCCTATTCCAACATGATCGAGAACCAATAACTGATTAGCCGTGCGGTGACAGCGCATTTGGACCATTTTCACTGAGAGGACGGGAAGTAGCCATTGACAACGGTGATGCCCAACATAAAGCTTGCCATGGAAAGGAGTATGAATGATTGGAAGAAGGCAATAGGAAAGCAGAAGTTTAGGAGGAACAAAGCATATTCATACGCTTATCTGAAATTCTCACCAATGAATTACATAAGTACCTCTATCTTATTTTATGTTCTATTTATCTTTTAACTCCATAACCATTTGAATCCACCTGACTGAGATTTACAAGATGACCATAGCTTGCTTCAAGCCGACAATCTCCGTGGGATCGACCCTTACTCACGTAAGGTTTATTACTTGGACGACCCAGTGCACTTGCTGGTTAGTTGTGCGGAGTTGTGACAAAGAGTTGAGATTACAATTGTGCGTACCAAGCTGTTGGCGCCATTGATGATCACAATTTCGTGCACCAAGTTTTTGGCGCCGTTGCTGGGGATTGTTCGAGTTTGGACAACTGACGGTTCATCTTGTTGCTTAGATTAGGTAATTTTATTTTATGTTTAAGCTTTTTACTTTTTATTTTCGAAAATTTTTTTTTTCAAAAATACAAAAAAAATTTTTTCTATTCTGTTCTTCAGAGTTTTTAAGAATGAATTCTAGAGTTTCTTGATGATCTGTTGAAGTCTGGCTAGCTGTGAAGCCATGTCTAATCTTTTGGACCGAGGTTTCAACTTATCATCACAAGAGCTTGTTGATTTCTATCAATTTTGCTATTGAGAGTAATGATCTGCTAAAGCTTGGCTGGCCATTGGCCATGTCTAGTGTTTTAGACCGAAGCTTTCACTGAAAGCTTGGCTAGCTAGTAAGCCATGCCTAATTCCTGAACCGGAGTTTTAGACTAACATTGCATGATTCCTGGAATTCTTATTAAAAATTTTGAATATCTTTATTTTCTTTTCCATATAATTTTTGAAAAATCACAAAAAAATTATAAAATTTATAAAATCAAAAATATTTTATGTTTCTTGTTTAAGTCTAGTGTCTAATCTTAAGTTTGGTGTCAATTGCATGTCTTTATTCTTCTTGCATTTTTCGAATATATGCATTATGTTCTTCATTAATCTTCAAGTTGTTCTTGATGATTTCCTTGCTCTGATCTTTGAATTCTCTTTTTTTATGTGTTTTGTTGTTTTTTCATATGTGTTCTAAATTTGTTAGTGTCTCTAAAATGAAAATTTCTAAGTTTGGTGTCTTGCATGCATTGTCTATTTGATCTTAGTTTTAAATGATTAGTTTCATTTTGTTGTTTCTCATCATTAAAAATTCAAATTTTTTTTTCAAAAGTATGTCTTTTCAAGTCAATAATATAGAGAATTGAAGATTAAGAACATGCAGCAGAGGAATTACACAGAAAAAGCTGGGCGTTCAAAACGCCCAGTAAAGAAGGAAAACTGGCGTTTAAACGCCAGCCAGGATACCTGGTTGGGCGTTAAATGCCCAAAAGGGTAGTATTTTGGGCATTAAACGCCCGAATGGATACCATTCTGGGCGTTTAACGCCAGGATGGCACAAAAGGGAAGATTTTGTTTTAAAACAAATCTTTTTCAAATTTTCATAATTTTTTAAAATCAAATCTTTTTCAAATCATATCTTTTCAAAATCAATTTCTTTCCATTTTATATTTTTTACTATTTTCAAAAATCCTTGCTACAATTAATGATTTAATTCAAAAATTTCAGGTTGTTCTTGCCTATTAAGAAAGGATCAAATTTTAAATTCTAGAATCATATCTTCTAATTTCTTGTTAGTCAAGTAATCAACTTTAATTTTAAAACATTCTTTTTTTTCATTTGATTTTCAATCATATCTTCTCAATCACATCTTTTTCAAAATAATTTTCAATCATATCTTTTTGATTTCTAATTTCAAAATCTTTTTTTTTCAAAATCAATTAACTATTACCTCAATTTCAATTTTCGAAAATCATCAACCATTTTTTTAAAAAAAATTTCTTTTAATTATTTCAAAATCATTTTAATTTGTTTTCGAAAATTCTTCCCCTCTTCTCACATCCTTCTATTTAAGGGACTAGCACTCTTCCTCAATGTGCAATTCGGACTACCTCTCTCTATAAATTTAAATTCTCTCCTCTCTACCTCCTCCTTCTATTCTTCTTTTCCTCTGACATCTCAAGGAATCTCTATACTGTAACATAGGGGATTCCATACTGTCTTCTTCTCTATCTTTCATATGAGCAGGAGCAAGGACAAAGACATTCTTGTTGAGGCTGATCCTGAACCTGAAAGGACCTTGAAGAGAAAGCTAAGAGAAGCTAAAGTACAACTCTCTGTAGAGGACCTAACAGAGCTTTTCAAACAAGAAGAAGCCGGCAGCCGAAAACAACAACAATACCAACAATGCAAGGAAGGTGCTTGGTGACTTTACTACACCTACTCTCGACTTCTATGGGAGAAGAATCTCTATCCCTGCCATTGGAGCAAACAACTTTGAGCTTAAGCCTCAATTAGTTTCTCTAATGCAACAGAATTGCAAGTTTCATGGACTTCCATTGGAAGATCCTCATCAGTTCTTAGCTGAATTCTTACAAATCTGTGACACTGTCAAGACCAATGGGGTTGACCCTAAGGTCTACAGACTTATGCTCTTCCCTTTTGCTGTAAGAGACAGAGCTAGGATATGGTTGGATTCACAACCAAAGGAAGCCTGAACTCTTGGGAAAAGCTAGTCAATGCCTTCTTGGCAAAGTTCTTTCCACCTCAAAAATTGAGTAAGCTTAGAGTGGAAGTCCAAACCTTCAGACAGAAGGAAGGTGAATCCCTCTATGAAGCTTGGAAAAGATACAAGCAATTGATCAGAAGGTATCCTTCTGACATGCTCTCAGAATGGAGCATCATAGGTATCTTCTATGATGGTCTGTCTGAACTATCCAAGATGTCATTGGATAGCTTTGCTGGAGGATCTCTTCATCTGAAGAAGACGCCTGCAGAAGCTCAGGAACTCATTGAAATGGTTGCAAATAACCAATTCATGTACACTTCTGAAAGGAATCCTGTGAATAATGGGACAAATCAGAAGAAAGGGGTTCTTGAGATTGACACTCTGAATGCCATATTGGCTCAGAACAAAATATTGACTCAGCAAATCAATATGATTTCTCAGAGTCTGTCTGGAATGCAAGCAGCAACAGGCAGTACCAAAGAAGCTTCATCTGAAGAAGAAGCTTATGATCCTGAGAATTCAGCAATGGAAGAGGTGAATTACATGGGAGAACCCTATGGAAACACCTATAATCCTTCATGGAGAAATCATCCAAATCTCTCATGGAAGGACCAACAGAGGCCTCAACAAGGCTTCAACAACAGTAACGGTGGAAGAAATAGGTTTAGCAATAGCAAATCTTTTTCATCATCTTCTCAGCAATAGATAGAGAATTCTAAGCAGAGCCACTCTGACTTAGCAACCATAGTCTCTGATCTAATTAAGACCACTCAAAGTTTTATAACTGAAACAAGGTCCTCCATTAGAAAATTGGAGGCATAAGTGGGTCAGCTGAGTAAGAAAATTACTGAACTCCCTCCTAGTACTCTCCCAAGCAATACAGAAGAGAATCCAAAAAGAGAGTGCAAGGCCATCAACATTACCCACTCGGCCGAACTTGGAGAGGAGGAAGAGGCAGTGATTTCCACTGAGGAAGACCTCAATGGACGTCCACTGGCCTCCAAGGATTTTCCTAATAAGGAACCATGGGAATCTGAGGCTCATACAGAGACCATAGAGATTCCATTGAATTTACTTCTGCCATTCATGAGCTCTGATGAGTATTCCTCCTCTGAAGAGGATGAAGATGTTACTGAAGAGCAAGTTGCTAAGTACCTTGGAGCAATCATGAAGCTAAATTCCAAGTTATTTGGTAATGAGACTTGGGAGGATGAACCCCCCTTGCTCACCAAAGAACTGGATGACTTGACTAGGCAGAGATTACCTCAGAAGAGACAGAATCCTGGAAAGTTCTCAATACCTTGTACCATAGGCACCATGACCTTTTGAGAAGGCTCTGTGTGATCTAGGGTCAAGCATAAACCTCATGCCTCTCTCTGTAATGGAGAAGCTAGGGATCCTTGAGGTACAAGCTGCAAAAATCTTACTAGAGATGGCAGACAATTCAAGGAAACAGGCTTATGGACTTGTAGAGAATGTCTTGGTAAAGGTTGAAGACCACTACATCCCTGTTGATTTCATAATCCTAGACACTGGGAAGTGTATGGATGAATCCATCATCCTTAGAAGACCCTTCCTAGCCACAGCAAAAGCTGTGATTGATGTCGACAGAGGAGAATTGGTCCTTCAAGTGAATGAGGACTCCCTTGTGTTTAAGGCTTAAGGATATCCCTCTGTAACCATGGAGAGGAAGCATGAAAAACTTCTCTCAATACAGAGTCAAATATAGCCCCCACATTCAAACTCTAAGTTTGGTGTTGGGAGGCCATCATCATGCTCTGAGTATCTGTGAGGCTCCATGAGAGCCCACTGTCAAGCTATTGACATTAAAGAAGCGCTTGTTGGGAGGCAACCCAATTTTATTTAATCATATCCATTTATTTTCCATTGTTATTTTATGTTTTCTGTAGGTTGATGATCATGTGAAGTCACAAAAATAATTGAAAAAGCAAAAACAGAATGAAAACAGTATTGAAAATAGCACACCTTGGAGGAGAAGCTTACTGGCGTTTAAACGCCAGTAAGGGTAGCAAAATGGGCGTTTAATGCCAGAAAGGGGCACAGAGCTGGCGTTAAACGCCAGAAAGGGGAAAAAAGTTAGCGTTAAACGCCAGAAATGGGCAGTAACCTGGCGTTTAACGCTAGGATTGGCAAGCAAGGGGCATTTGCACGCCAACATGGTGCAGGGATGCAAAATCATTGACGCCTCAGGATCTGTGGACCCCACAGGATCCCCACCTACCTCATCTCTCTCTCTCTCTCTCTCTCTCTCTCTCTCTCTCTCTCTCTCTCTCTTCTTCACACCTTTCCAAAACACCCTTCCCCAAATACCCTTCACCAATCACCTCAATACCTTTTCCCCAAATACCCCTCACCTATCAAATCCTACCCTCTTCTCCATAATCTCTTCACCAATCCACATCCATCCATCATAAAACCCCACCTACCTCACCATTCAAATTCAAACCACTTTCCCTCCCAAACCCACCCATATATGGCCGAACCCTACCCCTCTCTCCACTCCTATATAAACCCATCTTCACTTCTTTATTTTCACACATCATACACACTACTTCTCCCCCTTGACTGAACCACAAAATCCCCTCCATCTCCATTTTCTTCTTCTACTCTTTTCTTTCTTCTTTTGCTCGAGGACGAGCAAACCTTCTAAGTTTGGTGTGGTAAAAGCGTTGCTCTTTGTTTTTCCATAACCATTTATGGCACCAAAGGTCGGAGAAACCTCTAGAAAGAGGAAAGAGAAGGCAAAAGCTTCCACCTCCGAGTCATGGGAGATGGAGAGATTCATCTCAAGGGTGCATCAAGACCACTTCTATGAAGTTGTGGCCAAGAAGAAGGTGATCCCCGAGGTCCCTTTCAAGCTCAAAAAGGGTGAATATCCGGAGATCCGACATGAGATTCGAAGAAGAGGTTGGAAAATTCTCACCAACCCCATTCAACAAGTCGGGATCTTAATGGTTCAAGAGTTCTATGCCAATGCATGGATCACTAAGAACCATGATCAAAGTGTGAACCCGGACCCTAAGAATTGGCTTACAATGGTTCGGGGAAAATACTTAGATTTCAGTCTGGAAAATGTAAGGTTGGCATTCAACTTGCCCATGATGCAAGGAGATGCACACCCCTACACTAGAAGGGTCAACTTTGATCAAAGGTTGGACCAAGTCCTCACAGACATTTGTGAAGAGGGCGCTCAATGAAAGAGAGATTCAAGAGGGAAGCCGGTTCAACTAAGAAGGCATGACCTCAAGCCCGTGGCTAGGGGATGGTTGGAGTTCATCCAACGCTCAATCATTCCTACTAGCAACCGGTCTAAAGTCACTATAGACCGGGCTATCATGATCCATAGCATCATGATTGGAGAGGAAGTAGAAGTTCATAAGGTTATATCCCTAGAACTCTACAAGGTGGCGGACAAGTCCTCTACTTTGGCAAGGTTAGCCTTCCCTCATCTCATTTGTCACCTCTGTAATTCAGCTAGAATAGACATAGAGGAAGACATCCTCATTGATGAGGACAAGCCCATCACTAAGAAAAGGATGGAGCAAACAAGAGATCCCACTCATGGGCAAGAGCATGAGGAAATTCCTCATCATGAAATCCCTGAGATGCCTCAAGGGATGCATTTTCCTCCACAAAACTATTGGGAGTAAATCAACACCTTCCTAGGAGAATTAAGTTCCCATATGGGACAACTAAGGGTGGAGCACCAAGAGCATTCCATCCTCCTCTATGAAATTAGAGAAGACCAAAGAGTCATGAGGGAAGAGCAACAAAGGCAAGGAAGAGACATTGAGGAGCTCAAGCACTCTGGTGCACGAAATTGTGATACATATCCATGGCTTCAAAGGCCTGGTGCTCTGATCTAGTTTTATTGTCTGTCACAACTTCGATACAACTAACCAGCAAGTGCACTGGGTCGTCCAAGTAATACCTTACGTGAGTAAGGGTCGAATCCCACGGAGATTGTTGGTATGAAGCAAGCTATGGTCACCTTGTAAACCTCAGTCAGGCGGATATAAAATAATTATGGAGTTTTCGAATAATAAATAATAGAATAGGGATAGAGGTACTTATGTAAATCATTGGTAGGAATTTCAGATAAGCGAATGGAGATGCTTTTCGTTCCTCTGAACCTCTGCTTTCCTGCTATCTTCATCCAATCAGTCTTACTCCTTTCCATGGCTGGCTTTATGTGATACATCACCACTGTCAATGGCTACTTTCGGTCATCTCTCGGGAAAATGATCCAATGCCCTGTCACGGCACGGCTAATCGTCTGGAGGCATCACCCTTGCCAATGGCTTCATCTTATCCTCTCAGTGAATAATATGCTCATGCACCCTGTCACGGCACGGCTATTCATCTGTCGGTTCTCGATCATGCTGGAATAGGATTTACTATCCTTTTGCGTCTGTCACTAACGCCCTGCAATCGCGAGTTAGGAGCTCGTCACAGTCATCCAATCATTGAATCCTACTCGGAATACCACAGACAAGGTTTATACTTTCCGGATTCTCTTGAATGCCGCCATCATTCTAGCTTACGCCACGAAGATTCCGGTTAGGAGATCTAAGAGATATTCATTCTAGCTTATTTCATGTAGAACGGAAGTGTTTGTCAGGCACACGTTCATAAAGGAGAAGGATGATGAACGTCACACATAATCATCACCTTCATCACGTTCTTAGGTGCGAATGGATACCTTGGAAGTGAAATAAGATGAATTGAATAGAAAATAGTAGTACTTTGCATTAATCTTTGAGGAACAGCAGAGCTCCACACCTTAATCTATGGAGTGTAGAAACTCTACCGTTAAAAATACATAAGTGAAAGTCCAGGCATGGCCGAGATGGCCAGCCCTCAAACGTGATCTAAGATAGCATACAACTGATCAAAGATGCCTAATACAATAGTAAAAGGTCCTATTTATAATAAACTAGCTACTAGGGTTTACATGAGTAAGTATTTGATGCATAAATCCACTTCCTGGGCCCACTTGGTGTGTGTTTGGGCTGAGCTTGAGTGTTGTACGTGTAGAGGTCCTTCTTGGAGTTGAACGCCAGCTTTTGAGCCAGTTTGGGCGTTCAACTCTGGTTTTGGCTCCTTTTCTGGCGCTGGACGCCAGGTTTGGGTAGAAAGCTGGCGTTGAACGCCAGTTTACGTCATCTATTCTTGGCCAAAGTATAAACTATTATATATTGCTGGAAAGCCCTAGATGTCTACTTTCCAACGCAATTGGAAGCGCGCCATTTCGAGTTCTGTAGCTCCAGAAAATTCATTTTGAGTGCAGGGAGGTCAAAATCCAACAGCATCAGCAGTCCTTCTTCAACCTCTGAATCTGATTTCTGCTCAAGTCCCTCAATTTCAGCCAGAAAATACCTGAAATCACAAAAAAACACACAAACTCATAGTAAAGTCTAGAAATGTGAATTTAACATAAAAACTAATGAAAACATCCCTAAAAATAACTAGATCCTACTAAAAACATACTAAAAATAATGTCAAAAAGCGTATAAATTATCCGCTCATCACAACACCAAACTTAAATTGTTGCTTGTCCCCAAGCAACTGAAAATCAAATAGGATAAAAAGAAGAGAATATACTATAAATTCCAAACTATCAATGAAACAGAGCTTCAATCATATGAGCGGGACTTATAGCTTTTTGCCTCTTGAATAGTTTTGGCATCTCACTTTATCCATTGAGGTTCAGAATGATTGGCATCTATAGGAACTTCAGATTTCGAATAGTGTTATTGACTCTCCTAGTTCAGTATGATGATTCTTGAACACAGCTTCTTTATGAGTCTTGGCCGTGGCCCTAAGCACTTTGTTTTCCAGTATTACCACCGGATACATAAATGCCACAGACACATAATTGGGTGAACCTTTTCAGATTGTGACTCAGCTTTGCTAAAGTCCCCAATTAGAGGTGTCCAGGGTTCTTAAGCACACTCTTTTTTTGCTTTGGACCTTGACTTTAACCGCTCAGTCTCAAGTTTTCACTTGACACCTACACGCCACAAGCACATGGTTAGGGACAGCTTGGTTTAACCGCTTAGACCAGGATTTTATTCCTTTAGGCCCTCCTATCCACTGATGCTCAAAGCCTTGGGATCCTTTTTATTTTCCCTTGCCTTTTGGTTTTAAGGGTTATTGGCTTTTTCTGCTTGCTTTTTCTTTTTCTTTCTATTTTTTTTTCTATTTTTTTTTCGCCCCCTTTTTTTTTCTTTTTTTTTTCTGCAAGCTTTGTTCTTTGCTGCTTTTTCTTGCTTCAAGAATCATTTGTATGATTTTTCAGATTATCAAATAACATGTCTCCTAGTCATCATTCTTTCAAGAGCCAACATATTTAACATTCTTTAACAACAACTTCAAAAGACATATGCACTGTTCAAGCATACATTCAGAAAATAAGAAGCATTGTCACCACATCAATATAATTAAGCTAAGTTCAAGGATAAATTCGAAACTCATGTACTTCTTGTTCTTTTGAATTAAAACATTTTTCATTTAAGAGAGGTGATGGATTCATAGGACATTCATAACTTTAAGACAAAGTTACTAACTACTAGTGATCATGTAATGAAGACACAAACATAGATAAGCACATAACATAGAAAACGAAAAACAGAAGAAATAAGAGCAAGGAATGAATCCACCTTAGTGATGGTGGCGTTTCCTTCTTGAGGAACCAATGATGTCCTTGAGCTCTTCTATGTCTCTTCCTTGCCTTTGTTGCTCCTCCTTCATTGCTTTTAGATATTCTCTGATTTCATGAAGGATGATGGAGTGCTCTTGATGTTCCACCCTTAGTTGCTTCCAATAATTGTGTGGAAGAAAATGTATCCCCTGAGGTATCTCAGGGATCTCTTGATTTGTAGTCAAATGTTCTACCACTGAGCTATAGACCCTTGATGGAAGCTTTTGTCTTCCCTTTCCTCTTTCTAGAGGTTTCTCTGGCCTTAGGTGCCATCAATGGTTATGGAAAAGAAACAAAAAAGCTATGCTTTTACCACACCAAACATAGAACGTTGCTCGCCCTTGAGCAAAAGAAGAAAGAATAGAAGAAGAAGAAGAAGATATGGAGGAGATGGATGGATGTGTGTATTCGGCCATATGGGTGGGATTGGGTGGGAGAGAGATGTTGAATTTTGAAGGTAGTAGGTGTATGGATGTGAGTGGTAAATGGAAAACAGAAGGGATGATCATGAATGGAAAGAGAGATAATGAGGTAGGTGGGACAGATCCTGAGATGATCCTGTGGGGTCCATAGATCCTGAGGTGTCAAGGCATTTACATCCCTGCACCAGTTTAGGCATGTAAAATGCCCTTGCACACAACTCTGGGCGTTCAGCGCCAGGTTGGTGCCCATTTTGGGCGTTCAACGCCCATTTGCTGCCATTTCTGGCGTTGAACGCCAGAACCATGCTCTGTTCTGGCGTTTGAACGCCAGACAGATGCTCCTCCAGGGTGTGATTTTTCTTCTGCTGTTTTTGATTCCGTTTTTTATTTTTTTTTTGTTTATTTTGTGACTCCACATGATCATGAACCTATAAAGACATATAACTAAGAAAAATATAGTTAGATAAATAAAAATTGGGTTGCCTCCCAACAAGCGCTTCTTTAATGTCAATAGCTTGACAGTGGGCTCTCATGGAGCCTCACAGATGTGCAGAGCTTTGTTGAGACTCTCCAACACCAAACTTAGAGTTTGGATATGGGAGTTCAACACCAAACTTAGAGTTTGGTTGTGGCCTCCTAACACCAAACTTAGAGTTTGACTGTGGGGGGCTCTGGTTGACTCTGCTTTGAGAGAAGCTTTTCATGCTTCCTCTCCATGGTTGCAGAGGGAGATCCTTGAGTTTTAAACACAAGGGAGTCCTCATTCCATTGAAGGACTATTTCACCTCTGTCAACATCAATCACAGCTCTTGCTGTGGTCAGGAAAGGTCTTCCTAGGATGATGGATTCATCCTCTTCCTTTCCAGTATCCAGGACTATGAAATCAGCAGGGATGTAAAGGCCTTCAACCTTTACTAACACGTCCTCTACTTGTCCATAAGCCTGTTTTCTTGAACTGTCTGCCATCTCTAATGAGATTTTAGCAGCTTGCACCCCATAGATTCCCAGTTTCTCTATTACAGAGAGGGGCATGAGGTTTATTCCTGAACCAAGGTCACACAGAGCCTTAAAGATCATGGTGCCTATGGTACAAGGTATTATGAACTTTCCAGGATCTTGTCTCTTCTGAGGCAATGTCAATTGATCCAGATCACTTAGTTCATTGATGAACAAGGGAGGTTCAACTTCCCAAGTATCAATGCCAAATAATTTGGCATTCAGCTTCATGATTGCACCAAGAAACTTGGCAGTTTGCTCTTCAGTAACATCCTCATTCTCTTCAGAAGAGGAATACTCATCAGAGCTCATGAAGGGTATAAGGAGGTTCAATGGAATCTCTATGGTCTCTAGATGAGCCTCAGATTCCTTTGGTTCCTCAGAGGGAAGCTCCTTATTGACCACTGGACGTCCCAGGAGGTCTTCCTCCTTGGGATTCACGTCCTCTCCTCTCCTCACAGGTTCGGCCATGGTGCTTATGTCAATGGCCTTGCACTCTCCTTTTGGATTCTCTTTTGTATTGCTTGGGAGAGTACTTGGAGGGATTTCAGTGATCCTTTTACTCAGCTGGCCCACTTGTGCTTCCAAATTTCTAATGGAAGACCTAGTTTCATTCATGAAACTCACAGTGGCCTTAGATAGATCAGAGACTAGATTTGCTAAATTAGAAGCATTTTGTTTAGAGTTCTCTGTCTGTTGCTGAGTGGATGATGGAAAAGGTTTATTATTGTTAAACCTGTTTCTTCCACCATTATTAAAGCCTTGTTGAGGCTTTTGATCCTTCCATGAGAAATTGGGGTGATTTCTCCATGATGAGTTATAGGTGTTTCCATAAGGTTCACCTAAGTAATTTACCTCTGCTATTGCAGGGTTTTCAGGATCATAAGCTTCTTCTTCAGAAGATGCCTCTTGAGTACTGTTGGATGCAGCTTGCATTCCATGCAGACTCTGAGAAATCATATTGACTTGCTGAGTCAATATTTTATTCTGAGCCAATATGGCATTCAGAGTATCAACCTCAAGAACTCCCTTCTTCATAGGCGTCCCATTATTCACAGGATTCCTTTCAGAAGTGTACATGAACTGATTATTAGCAACCATGTCAATGAGTTCTTGAGCTTCTGCAGGCATTTTCTTTAGGTGAATGGATCCACCTGCAGAAGTGTCCAGTGACATTTTTGATAGCTCAGATAAACCATCATAGAATATATCCCGGATGGTCCATTCTGAAAGCATGTCAGAAGGACACTTTTTGGTCAACTGTTTGTATCTTTCCCAAGCTTCATAGAGGGATTCACCTTCTTTCTGTCTGAAGGTTTGAACATCAGCTCTAAGCTTGCTCAGCTTTTGAGGAGGAAAGTAATTGGCTAAGAAAGCCGTGACCAGCTTATCCCAAGAGTTCAGGCTGTCTTTGGGTTGAGAATCCAACCATAATCTAGCTCTGTCTCTTACAGCAAAAGGGAAAAGCATGAGCCTGTAGACTTCAGGATCTACTCCATTAGTCTTAACAGTATCACATATCTGCAAGAATTCAGTTAAGAACTGAAAAGGATCTTCAGATGGAAGTCCATGAAACTTGCAGTTCTGCTGCATCAGAGAAACTAATTGAGGTTTCAGCTCAAAGTTGTTTGCTCCAATGGCAGGAATGGAGATGCTTCTTCCATGTAAATTGGAATTAGGTGCAGTAAAGTCACCAAGCATCTTCCTTACATTATTATTATTTTCGGCTGCCATCTCCTCTGCCTGTTCGAAAATTTCTGAAAGGTTATCTCTGGATTGTTGTATTTTAGCTTCTCTTAATTTTTTCTTCAGAGTCCTTTCAGGTTCTGGATCTGCTTCAATAAGAATATTCTTGTCCTTGCTCCTGCTCATATGACAAAGAAGAAGGCACAGAAAAATAATAATAATAATAGAGATCTTTTATACCACAGTAAAGGGATCCCTTTGTGAGTGGAAGAAAAGAGGGAGACAAAGAGTGTGATGTAAAGAAAGAAACACAACTGTGAGGATGGCAGAGATGTGAGATGAGATGTTAGTAGATGAATAAATAAATAGAATAAGATGAGAGAGAAGAAATTTTCGAAAATAATTTTTGAAAAAGAGTTAGTGATTTTCGAAAATGGTTTTTGAAAAATGTTAGTATTTTTCGAAAATTTTTAAAATAAAAAATAAAAATAAAAATAATTAGTTAATTAAAAAGAAATTTTGAAAAAGAGGGAAGATATTTTCGAAAATGAGAGAGAGAGAGTTAGTTAGGTGGTTTTGAAAAAGTTAAGAAACAAACAAAAAGTTAGTTAGTTAGTTGAAACAAATTTTGAAAAGATAAGAAGTTAGGAGGTTAGAAAAGATATTTTGAAACCAACTTTTTGAAAAAGGTAAGATAAGAAAATATTTTAGAAATTAGTTTTGAGAAAGATTTGATTTTTAAAATCTCAATTAATGACTTGATTTATAAGAAATCACAAGATATGATTCTAGAACTTAAAGTTTGAATCTTTCTTAACAAGCAAGTAACAAACTTCAAATTTTTTAATCAAAACATTAATTGATTATGTTATTTTCGAAAATTTGATATAAAAATAAGAAAAATATTTTTGAAAAATATTTTTGGAATTTTCGAAAATAACTAAGAATTTTGAAAAAGATTTGATTTTTGAAAAAGATTTTGAAAAAGATAAGATTTTCAAATTGAAAATTTGATTTGACTCATGAGAAACAATTTGATTTTAAAAATTTTTGAAAAAGTCAATCCAAACTTTCAAATTTTGATGAGAGAAAAAGGGAAAGATATTTTTTTTTTATTTTTGAATTTTTATGATGAGAGAGAAAAACACTAAAAGGATGCCATGCATGAAATTTTTAGATCAAAACATGTGATGCATGCAAGAATGCTATGAATGTCAAGATGAACACCAAGAACACTATGAAGATCATGATGAACATCATAGACATAATTTTGAAAAATTTTTAATGCAAAGAAAACATGCAAGACACCAAACTTAGAATTCTTTAATGCTTAGACACTAAGAATTCAAGAATGCATATGAAAAACAATAAAAGACACAAAACAAAAAATCATCAAGATCAAACAAGAAGACTTACCAAGAACAACTTGAAGATCATGAAGAACACTATGAATGCATGAAATTTTCGAAAAATGCAAGATGCACATGCAAATGACACCAAACTTATAACATGACTCAAGACTCAAACAAGAAATAGAGAAATATTTTTTATTTTTGTGATTTTCTAATTTTTTTTTGGATTTTTCGAAAATTATTATGAAAAAAAGAAAAAATAAGGATTCCAAAATTTTTAACATGAATTCCAGGAATCTTGCATTCTTAGTCTAAAGCTTCAGTCCAGGAATTAGACATGGCTCACTAGCCAGCCAAGCTTCCAATGAAAGCTCCGGTCCAAAACACTAGACATGGCCAATGGCCAGCCAAGCTTCAGCATGTAATTCAGACATGACACGCCTGACATACTCATTCCCAAAGGAATTAGACATGGCTTTACAGCCAGCCAGGCTTCAACATGCTTTATGAAACACTAGAATTCATTCTTAAAAATTTTGAATAAAATTTTTGAAAACACATTTTTATTTATTTTTTTTCGCAAACAAAGGAGAAAATTTTGAAATATTTTTGAAATTTTTTCTTTGAAAAGAAAACAAAAAGAAAATTACCTAATCTGAGCAACAAGATGAACCGTCAGTTGTCCAAACTCGAACAATCCCCGGCAACGGCGCCAAAAACTTGGTGCACAAAATTGTGATACATATCCATGGCTTCAAAGGCCTGGTGCTCTAATCTAGTTTTATTGTCTGTCACAACTTCGATACAACTAACCAGCAAGTGCACTGGGTCGTCCAAGTAATACCTTACGTGAGTAAGGGTCGAATCCCACGGAGATTGTTGGTATGAAGCAAGCTATGGTCACCTTGTAAACCTCAGTCAGGCGGATATAAAATAATTATGGAGTTTTCGAATAATAAATAATAGAATAGGGATAGAGGTACTTATGTAAATCATTGGTAGGAATTTCAGATAAGCAAATGGAGATGCTTTTCGTTCCTCTGAACCTCTGCTTTCCTGCTATCTTCATCCAATCAGTCTTACTCCTTTCCATGGCTGGCTTTATGTGATACATCACCACTGTCAATGGCTACTTTCGGTCATCTCTCGGGAAAATGATCCAATGCCCTGTCACGGCACGGCTAATCGTCTGGAGGCATCACCCTTGCCAATGGCTTCATCTTATCCTCTCAGTGAATAATATGCTCACGCACCCTGTCACGGCACGGCTATTCATCTGTCGGTTCTTGATCATGCTGGAATAGGATTTACTATCCTTTTGCGTCTGTCACTAACGCCCTGCAATCGCGAGTTAGGAGCTCGTCACAGTCATCCAATCATTGAATCCTACTCGGAATACCACAGACAAGGTTTAGACTTTCCGGATTCTCTTGAATGCCGCCATCATTCTAGCTTACGCCACGAAGATTCCGGTTAGGAGATCTAAGAGATATTCATTCTAGCTTATTTCATGTAGAACGGAAGTGTTTGTCAGGCACACGTTCATAAAGGAGAAGGATGATGAGCGTCACACATAATCATCACCTTCATCACGTTCTTGGGTGCGAATGGATATCTTGGAAGTGAAATAAGATGAATTGAATAGAAAATAGTAGTACTTTGCATTAATCTTTGAGGAACAGCAGAGCTCCACACCTTAATCTATGGAGTGTAGAAACTCTACCGTTAAAAATACATAAGTGAAAGTCCAGGCATGGCCGAGATGGCCAGCCCTCAAACGTGATCTAAGATAGCATACAACTGATCAAAGATGCCTAATACAATAGTAAAAGGTCCTATTTATAATAAACTAGCTACTAGGGTTTACATGAGTAAGTATTTGATGCATAAATCCACTTCCTGGGCCCACTTGGTGTGTGTTTGGGCTGAGCTTGAGTGTTGTACGTGTAGAGGTCCTTCTTGGAGTTGAACGCCAGCTTTTGTGCCAGTTTGGGCGTTCAACTCTGGTTTTGGCTCCTTTTCTGGCGCTGGACGCCAGGTTTGGGTAGAAAGCTGGCGTTGAACGCCAGTTTACGTCGTCTATTCTTGGCCAAAGTATGGACTATTATATATTTCTGGAAAGCCCTGGATGTCTACTTTCCAACGCAATTGGAAGCGCGCCATTTCGAGTTTTGTAGCTCCAGAAAATCCATTTTGAGTGCAGGGAGGTCAGAATCCAACAGCATCAGCAGTCCTTCTTCAACCTCTGAATCTGATTTCTGCTCAAGTCCCTCAATTTCAGCCAGAAAATACCTGAAATCACAGAAAAACACACAAACTCATAGTAAAGTCTAGAAATGTGAATTTAACATAAAAACTAATGAAAACATCCCTAAAAGTAACTAGATCCTACTAAAAACATACTAAAAACAATGTCAAAAAGCGTATAAATTATCCGCTCATCACACTCCATAAGATCTTCAAGAGGAAGAACAAGCCGCCATCACTAAGGTGGACCCGTTCTTTAATTTCCTTGTTCTTTATTTTTCTATTTTTCGTTTCCTATGCTTTATGTTCTATCTATGTTTGTGTCTTTACTACATGATCATTTGTGTCTTAGTGCCTATACCTTAAAGCTATGAATGTCCTATGAATTCATCACCTTTCTTAAATGAAAAATATTTTTAATTGAAAAAGAAAAAGAAGTACATGAATTTCAAATTTTAAAACAGTTTAATTATTTTGATGTGGTGGCAATACTTTTTGTTTTTTTGAATGAATGCTTGAACAGTGCATATTTTTGAATTTGTTGTCTATGAATGTTAAAATTGTTGGCTCTTGAAAGAATGATGAAAAAGGAAAAATGTTATTTGATAATCTAAAAAATCATAAAATTGATTCTTGAAGCAAAAAAAAGTAGTGAAAAGCCTGCAAAAAAATATATACGAAAAAAAAGAGAAGAAAAAAAAAGAGAAAAGAAAGAAAAAGAAAAAGCAAGCAGAAAAAGTCAATAGCCCTTTAAACCAAAAGGCAAGGGTAAAATAAAAAGGATCCAAGGCTTTAAGCATCAGTGGATAGGAGGGCCCACAGGAATAAAATCCTGGCCTAAGCGGCTAAACCAAGCTATCCCTAACCATGTGCTTGTGGCGTGAAGGTGTCAAGTAAAAAGCTTGAGACTGAGTGGTTAAAGTCGTGGTCCAAAGCAAAAAGAGTGTGCTTAAGAGCTCTGGACACCTCTAATTGGGGACTCTAGCAAAGCTGAGTCACAATCTGAAAAGGTTCACCCAGTTATGTGTCTGTGGCATTTATGTATCCGGTGGTAATACTGGAAAACAAAATGCTTAGGGTCACGGCCAAGACTCATAAAGTAACTATGTTCAAGAATCAACATATTGAACTAGGAGAATCAATAACACTATCCAAATTCTGAGTTCCTATAGATGCCAATCATTCTGAACTTCAAGGGATAAAGTGAGATGCCAAAATTGTTCGGAAGCAAAAAGCTAATAGCCCCGCTCATCTAATTAAGACTGATCTTCATAGATGTTTTTGGAATTCATTGTATATTCTCTTCTTTTTATCCTACTTTGTTTTTAGTTGCTTGGAGACAAGCAACAATTTAAGTTTGGTGTTGTGATGAGCGGATAATTTATACGCTTTTTGGCATTGTTTTTAGTATGTTTTTAGTATATTTTAGTTAGTTTTTATTATGTTTTTATTAGTTTTTAAATAAAAATCACATTTCTGGACTTTACTATGATTTTGTGTATTTTTCTATGATTTCAGCTATTTTCTGGCTGAAATTGAGGGATCTGAGCAAAAATCTAATTCAGAGGCTGAAAAAGGACTGCAGATGCTGTTGGATTCTGACCCCCCATAGGGGTGGCAACACTACCCGAACCCGCGGGTACCCAACCCGCCCCTACCCGCTCAGGGTGGGTAATTACCCGCCCCCGCACCGGGGCGGGTTTTAACAGGGCGGGTTCTTGGGCGGGGTAGGGCGGGGTCGGGTTTAGGTTAAACCCGCCCCTACCCGCCCCGGTATATATAATATATGTAACATATATAAAATAATTAGTAAAATGATTAATAATATTATATTATATATAAATTTTTACTTTAATTTATGTTATGTATATAAGTGGTGGTTATATAATTTTTAAAATTTTATTTTATTTGTTGGATTTAATAATTATAGAGGCGGGTAGGGGCGGGGCGGGTACCCGCAGGGGCGGGTTAGGGTTTAACATTTTACTAACCGCGGGTAGGGTGGGGCGGGTTTTGTGCGGGTTTTTTGTCAGGCGGGGCGGGTCGGGTAGAGCAAAAACCCGCCCCTACCCGCCCCGTTGCCACCCCTAGACCCCCATGCACTCGAAGTGGATTTTCTAGAGCTACAGAAACCCAATTGGCGCGCTCTCAATTGCGTTGGAAAGTAGACATCCTGGGCTTTCCAGAAATATATAATAGTCCACACTTTCCCAAGATTTGATGGCCCAAACCGGCATTCTAAGTCAGCATAAAAATTCTGGCGTCAAAACGCCAGAACTGGCATAATAGCTGGAGTTAAACGCCCAAACTGGCACAAAAGCTGGCGTTTAACTCCAAGAAAAGTCTCTACACATGAAAGCTTCAATGCTCAGCCCAAGCACATACCAAGTGGGCCCGGAAGAAGATTTCTGCACTAATTACTTATTTCTATAAACCCTAGGCTACTAGTTTTCTATAAATAGGACCTTTTGCTATTGTATTTTCATCTTGGTTCTTCTAGTTCCCTCTCTGGGACCGAAGCCAATGACCACCATTATCACTTTTGTATTTTCAACGGTGGAGTTTCTACACACCATAGATTAAGGTGTGGAGATCTGCTGTTCCTCATGAATTAATGCAAAGTACTATTATTTTTCTATTCAATTCAAGCTTATTCTTATTCTAAGATATACACTCGTTCTTCAACTTGATGAATGTGATGATCCGTGACACTCATCATCATTCTCACCTATGAACGCGTGCCTGACAACCACTTCCGTTCTACATGCAAACAAGCTTGAATGTGTATCTCTTGGGTTTCTAATCTAAGATTAAAACCTTCGTGGTATAGGCTAGAATTATTGGCGGCCATTTGACGTCGGGTTTTCTACCAGTAAAGAAATTCATAGAAACGGTTGCGTTGTAGATATAGTTTCTAAAACGGCAAAAATCCCTTCGTACAAACGTGTTGGGTGTCACAAGTAACAAACCCCTTTAAAAATTGTTAACCGAGTATTCAAACCTCGGGTCGTCTTCTCAAGGAACTGCGAGGAAGTATGTTCTTATTATTGGCTATAAAGGTTATAATCGGGGTTTGAAGCAAGTAATCTAAATGACGAGTGAATTAAATGGCAATTAAGAATAAATAATAACTGTAAAGCAACTTTTAGCAAGGTAGAGAAATTAGAGGTCCAACTTAGTTATCTCTCTCAACTATAATGAAAGTTGAATCTAAACTCCACTTGGTCAACCTTTACCAGGGCAAAGGAAAGTCAAGGGACTAATTAAACTGACTTTTGAATCCTAATTATTTCCTCAAAAAAGGTTGGGATTATTTAAGTTCAGCTCAATTAGCAAGATAACGATTATCAATTATGTTGAGTTTAATAACTGTTGAGTTACTAAATTCTTAACCAGAACCAAAAGGGGAAAAGTAAAATTTCTGGAATAATAAAAGTGTCCTTAGATGGGAAGCAATGGCAACTTAAGTCAAAGAGAACAATCATAAACTGAAAATACCTCAATCATCATTAATTCAAATAGAAATTTGTAACATGGAATAATTCATAAATAATAATAATCAATTCAAATGTTGGAATAAATAAAGAGAAGTAATATTAAAAGAACATTAAACCTGGGATCCAGAGTTACTCTTAAAACAAGAAGAAATCCTAAATACTAAAAGTGAGAGAGAGAAGATCTCCCTCTCAACTAAATCTAATTCATTGAAAGGTGAAAATATGCGAGCTCTCTGAATGGATGCATTCCCTCACTTCATAACCTCTGGTCTATGCCTTCTGGACTTGGATTTGGGCCAAAAAGGGCCTCAGAACTCGTTATGAGCGTTTTCTGCAATTTCTGGTGCGTGGCCTCTGTCACGCATCCGCGTGGGTCACGCGGTCGCGTCATTCGGAGCTTTTTCTTGCCATGCGGTCGCGTCAGTAGTGCGACCACATCATGCGCGTCAGTAGTGCGTCACTGCTGATTCGTGCTTGGCACGCGATCGCGTCATCCATGCGATCGCGTGGATATCAATTTCTTTAAAGCTCTGTTTTGCTTCCTCCTTCCATTTTAGTATGTTTCCTTTTTCATCCTTTAAGTCATTCTGCCTTAGAAAATCTGAAACTACTCAACACACTAATCACGGCATCGAATGAAAATAAAGGTAATTAAAATAATTAATTTTTAAAGCTTAGAAAACATGTTTTTCATTGTATGATATAATAAGGAAGGGAAAGTAAAACTATGCAATTAATGTGAATAAGTAGGTGAAGAGTTGAATAAATCACTCTAATTAAGCACAAAAGAACTCATGAAATATGGGTTTATCACCATTCCTGAGATCCGGAAAGTCTAAACCTTGTCTGTGGTATTCCAAGTAGGATCTGGAAAGGGATGACTGTGACGAGCTTCAAACTCGCGAGTGTTGGGCGTAGTGACAGACGCAAAAGGATCAATGGATCCTATTCCAACATGATCGAGAACCAACAGCTGATTAGTCGTGCGGTGACAGCGCATTTGGACCATTTTTACTAAGAGGACGGGAAGTAGCCATTGACAACGGTGATGCCCAACATAAAGCTTGCCATGGAAAGGAGTATGAATGATTGGAAGAAGGCAATAGGAAAGAAGAAGTTTAGGAGGAACAAAGCATCTTCATACGCTTATCTGAAATTCTCACCAATGAATTACATAAGTACCTCTATCTTATTTTATGTTTTATTTATCTTTTAACTCCATAACCATTTGAATCCGCCTGACTGAGATTTACAAGATGACCATAGCTTGCTTCAAGCCGACAATCTCCATGGGATCGACCTTTACTCACGTAAGGTTTAGTACTTGGACGACCCAGTGCACTTGCTGGTTAGTTCTACGGAGTTGTGACAAAGAGTTGAGATTACAATTGTGCGTACTAAGCTGTTGGCGCCATTGATGATCATAATTTCATGCACCAGTTAGCTAGTTTTCTAAGCATGCTACAATCACAAAAGAGATGTAAATGATTGATGCTTCTATCTAGCTCAATTTATGAAATCTTTCTCTTATATTTCTTCCTTGAAACAAGCTTTTGATTTTCTTATTAGCTTCTCCTTTTGGGTGCTTTGCCCCATGAGTTGATAACAAAGCTACGACTTTTAAATGCTTTGTTTTCAAGTATTACCACTTGATACATAAGCACCACAAGCATTTAATTAGAGGACTTCATTAAGCTCATTTGTTTCTTTTCTTGACTCTCTAATCATTGATGCTCAGATCCTTGAGCTTTGAGGGAGTGCTTTTTGCACTTTGAGCCTAACCTTGACTTCTAAGTGTTTTATTTTCAAGCTTTTTGCTTGATACATAAACACCACAAGTACTTAACAATGAAATTGTCATTGGTACTCAGAACCTTCAGCTTTCTCATTCTTTCCCTTTTTCTTTTTTGCCTTAATTTGTATTTGCTCCTTCAAGGTTTTCATAATTATGAAAGATTTTACAAAATGCACTAGATGAAAACTTCAATTAAATAAAATCCAATGCAATTGAGCAACAATTAATCATACTAGCTTTCCAAAACTTATATGAACATGGTAAATTTTTCTTTAATTTCTTGTTTGTTTATGATCATGATGTTTTATTGCTTTTGAACTCACAAAACTCAAGTTGGTAGTCATAATGCCACATCAACATGTTACAAATCAAGATTCATGCTATGCTTATTCATACCACACATGCATACAGAGAATATAAAGACAATCATGAAATTTAAAGTGCTAGAAACAAATGACAGGAAAAGGAACTTTACAACCTTGTAATTCATCTTCTTTACTGTTGTCATTTTCCTCCTATTTTTCCTTCTTTCCCTTGCCATACTCAGAATGCTTGCTCATCCTCAAGCAATAATTAGAACAATGGCTATGGGGCTAAGATGGATCATGAATGTCTTACACAATGAAATGTTAGTAGTACATGTGTTCTAAGCAAGCAAAATTAAAGATAATAATCAAGGCACAAGAGACAGAGACATTGTGATTGCATAGATAAGAAGGTGTGCACAATACATTGCATAAAAGATAAGTGGCACACCAAACTTAGTGTGACACTTTCACTTGGAATTGATGCAAGTATCTAGTAGATATGGAAACCAAATTTTTGTTGTATAGCAATACCAAACTTAGAATGCAATCACATGTCAATTTTATTTGAAACAAGACTAAATGAAACTGTTGTATGTTAAATACAATCACCAAGCAAAGAATCTGTCATGAATAAGGATCTCTTGGTAATGTATTAACAAAAACAGTTAATAAGCAAACTAAATAAAAGCATTTAAAAATAGAAAAATGACTAAAGCAAGTAGAATGAAAAAGTGTCAAATTAAAAGAGAAAAATAAAACTGCAGAGGCATTATGATTATGCAAATAAGTAGTGTTGCTTGAATGAACTGCATAGAAAATAAGTGGCATACCAAACTTAGAATCTTGGTGTGTCACTTTTATTTTTGATTTGATGCAATCATCCAAAAAGATTGAAAACAATTTGTTGCAAGGCAACACCAAACTTAGAATGTGACCATATGCCAATTTATTGAATTTAAACAAATCAAAGAAAGAAAACAAAGCAGAGAAGAGAAATGTTACCTACGGTTGACATGTTGTTCACTTTCTTCCTCTTCTTCCAATTTGTTAAGAGGAATGACCTCAAGGGGAGAGATGAACCAGCTAGTGTCCCCTGTCTTGGCCTCTCCTCAGCAAGCTTTCTTTTGTTAATGGCTTGATTGAGCTTGCTTGCTGGATTAGGGGGAGGATTGCTTGTAGTTGATCTTCTCTTCTTCATGAATATTGTCCTTTGTATCTTGGTCACAATCCTCTTCTCGGTGCTTTTGTTAATTGCCTTCACTTCCTTGAATCCAAGTCTTGGTGGTTGTGTGATTGTTGGAGTTTTGTCTTCATCAAGAGTTCCTTGCAATGGTGGTTCAATGAGCTCTTCCTCTGTGCACTTCTCTACTTCACTTGAGTGTGAATTCTCTTGATTATCTTCCTCTATTTCTTCTTCATGATTTTCCATTAATTCCTTTTGGGAGGAAATCTTTATGTTTCATTGTCACCTCAAGTAGCTTTTGTGAATGTAAAATCCTTGGCTCATGTCCCTTATCCTTCATTGCAATTTCACTTGACACAGGGACCTTTTGTTCTTATTTTTCCACTTCTTCACCCACAAATTGGTCTTCATCCTCATTGTTTGATGGTTCTAAGTTTCTTCTTGTTTGCTCTGAGGGCCCATTCATATTCTTAAAGAGGATTTCTTTCCAGGATTGGGACTCTGTTTATCTTTTCACAAGTTGCCTGTGTATTTCAATGGCTTGGCATCGACTTTCTAAGGGTTCTTTGGACCATTGAAGGTAATCCTCATCTGCTAGTTCAAGAGATGAAGGTTGAGAGTAATTTTGGTGACATGGATGTGTTGTGGTGAAGTTGTGTTGATGGGTGTGGAATGAGTTTTGTGAGTTGTTGGATGAATTTTGTTGTTGGTGGGATGACTTGTATGCATCTTGGAGGAAACTTTGTGTTGAGGCATAATTAAGTGATGAAGAACTTTCAACTGAGAAACTGGGAAGTGAGGGTGGATGCTCTTTCATTCCTTGGTGATACTTCCATCCACCATGAGGATAATGATATGAATCATTTTGTGGTGGTGGTTGGTATCCCATATGATTTTCTTGCTCATCTTGTGTCTCTGAAGCAAATCTCCATGATTGGAGTGCTCAGAATGTGTATTCTCTTGGTGATATTCCCAGCCACTATTAGAGATTGGTGATGGTGAGTAATATCCCATAAAATTTGTTTGATCATAAGATGAGTTGAACTCCATTTGAATTTTGGAAAACACAACACCAAGAAAAATTGAAATTACTCATATCAGAGATGAGAATTTCTTAGTGAGGCAAAAACTCAAACACCTTGGTTTCAATCTAAAATAGAAAACAAAAATAAAGAAAACGCTTGATCTAGACTTCTCACCCACTTAATCATTGTTGATCTAAATCAATCCCCGGTAACGGTACCAAAAACTTGATGGGTTGGAAACGAATTCCAACACCTAAAACTCACCAGCAAGTGTACCGGGTCGCATCAAGTAGTAAAACTCACTTAGAGTGAGGTCGATCCCACAGGGATTGATGGATCAAGCAACTTTAGTGGATGATTAGTTTAGTCAAGCTAACATTGAAGTGAATTGAGTGAAATTGAAGCAACAGAATATAAATGACAAAGAATTTAAGTTTGCAGGAAGTAAATTGGCAGAAGCTTAAAGACCAAGAAAAGTAAATTGGAAAAATCTTAAATGACAAGAAATATAAATTGCATCAAATGTAAAGGGGATTGGGTGCAGGAAATTTAAAGGAAAGCAATAAGCAGCACTTAGAACAATTGCAGAATAATTAAATTGCATGAAAAGTAAAAGGGATTAGGTGCTGGGAATTAAAACTTCAACAAGAAAATGTAAAGTGCAATCAAGCAGAGAAGTAAAAGATGAAGTGAGTGCAGCAGATTCAAACAGAAATGAAAAATTGCTTGAAGAACAAGACAAAAACTAAATTCAGCTCAATTGTGAAATTTAAAAGAGAAATTAAAGATCTCAGGAGATCAACGAGACTAGAAAGTAGATTTAGATCTCAATTCCTTCCTTGATCAAACAGAAAGTAATTTGCGATTTCTTCTCCAGCGATTTCTGGGCTATTTTCGACCCAGTTTGCGGCCCAGAAAATACAGATTAGAGGTTATAAAGTGAGGAAATCCATTCATTCATAATCATAAGCTCATAATTCATAATTTTTAGTTTTAGATGTAGTTTTTAGAGAGAGAGGTTCTCTCCTCTCTCTTAGGATTTAGGATTTAGATTTTTAGAATTAAGATTCCTCTCAGTTTATGGTTATTTCTCAATTTCAGGTTCAATGTTCTTCAATTTATATTTCTCTTCTACTTTTAGATACTCTAATACTTTTATTTGTTAATTACTTATATTGCCCATTTGATTCATGAATCTTTCCATGTTAAGACTTAAATTTATGTTTGAATGCAATTTGAGGTATTTCAGATTTATGATTGTTTTATTCTATTTAAGATTGCTTTTAATTTAATTTAGATAATTTCTTCCTTTTGGCTCTGGTTAAGTAATTGGTGACGCTTGAGTTATCAAATAAACCAGTGGTTGAAATTGGAAGTTGCTGATTAATTTGAGTTCCAATAACTCTAGCCTTTCCAAAGGAAAGACTAGGACTTGAGGGATCAAATTAGTTCTTTCACTTAACTTACCTTCATAGTTAGAGGTTAACTAAGTGGGAGAAAAATCCAATTCTCATCACCATTAATAAGGATAACTAGGATAGGACTTCCAGTTCTTATACCTTGCCAAGAGATTTTATTATTGTTAATTTATTTTACTTGTCAATTAAATTACCTGTTCCATACTTTCAAAACCCCCAATTTACAAGACTCATAACCAATAATAAGAACACCTCCCTGCATTTTCTTGAGAAGACGACCCGAGGTTTAAATACTCGGTTATCAATTTCAAAGGGGTTTGTTACTTGTGACAACCAAAACGTTTGTAAGAAAGGACTTTTGTTGGTTTAGAAGCTATACCTGCAACGAGGATTTATCTTCGAATTTCTAGACCACGCAAAAGTTCTCTCTTAAACATATAGATAGGTTTAGAAGCTCGCAGAGGGAACTGGTGGCCTGATGTACTTCCCATTCGGGATATACTGGTCGGCCTTAGGGATCATGACCTTCGTGTCTCCTGCCCAATAGGAAACACCTACTACAGAGACTAAATCTGAAACCAAGATGGGAAAAGGCAGGTTACCCGCTATCTGTACGTGTCCCATTGAGTGTCGGATGTGTTGGGACAGGTTGAGAGGTTGCTTTGTCAGGATGCACCAGATGAGAACAGCCATGTCTGCTGTGAAGGTCGACTCGTGAGTGCTCGGAAAAATAGAGTGGGACATAATCTGTGCCCACACGCGAGCCTCCAAGGTAAGTGATTGGGCTGAGATACTCTTGGGTTTTGATCGATGCGGCCCATAGATCCAGGCGCTGCCAGGTTGGGCTATAACTCCAAGGACGCTATCCCAGTCGAACTGATACATCTGGCACTTAAGAGAGGCTTCTTGATATACATCCAATCCCTCTGGACTAGGTGGAAGATCTAGTGCTCGCTGTATGGCACTCTCGGAGACAGGGACTTGGTGCTGACGAACATAGACAGTCTGCAGGGTAGGCGAGTAGAAGTTGGAGTAGAATTCGACTACCCATGATAAGTTGGCCTCCCGCGACTGTCTCCTCAAAAATCCCTACTGTCTTCTCTCAATGCGGGGCTCCATAAAATCAACAAAGTGTATTGGGACAATGAGTAGGTGCTCATTGTTGTAGTTCTTCTTGGCTAGGATGGGGAACATCTGTTCGCAATAACGGTTAGTGAACCGTGTGGTGTCCCGTGCGGGAAAGGCTTTCTCTGCTTCATCAACTTTGATGATCCTCTTTACCCGCTTTGTTGGCGGCTTGACGCTGGTAGATGGAAGCGCCTTAGCCGGTGCTCTCTTGGTTCCTCTCCTTGTTGGTGTCTTGTCAGTGGCTTTCTCTTTTCCTTTCCTGGTACCCATGCTTAAGGAAGAAGGACAGAGGAAGAATGTTAAATATATATAACTAAAACCATAAGGTGGAAATTCCAAGTGATAATGAATGCCGATGAAAAGATAATAGCTTAAATACATGGTAGCTACAACATGTAGGAAGACATCAATTAAAAGCAAAAAGGTAATTCATAATAATTAGATGCAAGAGGGTAAAAGCATGCAAGTAATAGGCATGGGAAGCATAACTCAAGCATCAAGTATTAAATGTGCCAAAGTAAAGAGCACTTGTTATGATGACAATTGTGAATGATAATCCCAAATACATGTGGAGTACAAGTGTTATGAAAAAGAGGCATTAAAGTGTAAGAGTAAAATAAAATAGGATTCAAAATGCCATAAAAGCTTTTTTCACAAACACTTGGTGTGCAAGTTATAATAGGAATGAAAATAATGTATCTAAATGTATATGAGAGCCAAAATTGCATGTCAATTGTCAAATTACTCCTCACAGTATCCACAAGTTCAATTATAAGAAAGTAACATCCAAATAAAGCTCCAACACTAACATAAAAATGCATGAAAAAGAAAGAAAAGGAAACCATGAATAAATAAGCTAAAAGAAAAATTGAGAAGAAAGAAAAATAGATAAATGCAATAATGTAAAGAAGAATGAAAGAGTAGAGGGGAGGAGAGAAAGAAACCTAAGGGAGAAGATGAAAAAGGGAGGAAGAAAGGAGTTGATAGTAAGAAGGAATAAAGAAGAAAGAAGGAAGAAGAAAGAAGAAGGAATTAAGATGGAAAGAGAATTAGGATTGGGGGAGGGAATAAGTGAATTCTGGGCGGCGTACTGTTGTGGCAGTGCGGCGCATGTGACGCATACGCGTCTAGGACGTGTACGCGTGATAGTGGTTTGTGCCAATCGCGCGAAGGCAGCCCCTCGCACGTACAACTCTCGGGTTGAAACTCATGAGGGCCAAAAAATGCATACGACGCGTACGCGTCAGGCACGCACACACGTGGATGGCCAATAAGGGAAAATGATGTGCACGCGTCAGGGACGCATATGCGTGATGGGGTTTGTACTGCTAGCACAGTTGCAGTCCCACACCAACATAACTTGCTGGCCAAACACCCATGTACGCCGATTTACAGGGTCACGCGTACGCGTCAAGGACGCTTACGCATGGGCTGCTGAAAACGCAAGCGACGCGCACGCGTGAGGTACGCGTATGCGTGGGCTTGCTGGTGCGCAAAGCATGGTTCCAGTGCCACTCCTGCCCAACTCTCTGTTCAATGCATATAATTTTCGCATTCACATATGATGCGTATGCGTCGTGGACACTCGCGCGTCGAATGCGTTTTGTTGTTGTTTTTTTTAATGCAGAATGCAGAATGCAAATGATTATGCAGAAATTATGAATGAACACTTGTGAAAAACAAAATAAAATAAAACTAGGAATGAAAAGGGACGATCATACCATGGTGGGTTGTCCCCTACCTAGCACTTTGCTTTTACGTCCTTAAGTTGGACGATCTACAGGCTCAGTATGCTTCTGTTGGTGGATCTCCAAGAGGAAGACCTCTAGCTCTTTATTGTCCTTTAGTTTCTCACCATGATACAACTTCAAGCGATGTCCATTGACCTTGATGAATTTGGAACTTGAAGGATGACTCAGGTGGAAGACTCCGTATGGCTCTGCCTTCTCTACTCTATAGGGGCCTTCCCATCTTGATCTCAGCTTGCCTGGCATGAGCCTCAGCCTTGAGTTGTAAAGGAGAACTAGCTCTCCAGGTCTAAACTTTCTTCTCTTGATATGCCTGTCATGCACAGCCTTCACCTTCTTTTTGTATAGTTTGGAGTTGTCATATGCTTCGAGTCAAAGGGTATCCAGCTCTGCTAGTTACAACTTCTTTTCAGCACCAGCCTTCTCCAATCCCATGTTGCATTCTCTTACAGCCCAGAAAGCCTTGTGTTCTACCTCTACTGGGAGGTGACAAGCCTTTCCGTAAACTAGGCGGAAGGGACTCATTCTGATGGGTGTCTTGTATGCTGTCCGATAAGCCCAAAGCGCGTCTACAAGTCTGGTGCTCCAGTCCTTCCTATGAGGCTTGACTATCTTCTCCAATATACACTTTATCTCTCTGTTAGACATCTCGACTTGCCCATTGGTCTGAGGATAGTAAGCTGTTGCTACCTTGTGCACAATGCCATGTTTCTTCAGTAGACCTGTTAATCTCCTGTTACAAAAGTGAGTGCCTTGATCACTCACGATTGCTCGTGGTGATCTAAAGCGATAGATAATATGGTTTCTAACAAAGGTAACAACAACGTTAGCATCATCAGTATGGGTAGGAATTGCTTCCACCCATTTAGAAACATAATCTACAGCTAACAATATGTATAAGAAACCACTAGAGTTTGGGAATGGACCTATGAAGTCAATGCCCCAAACATAAAAAATTTCACAGAATAGCATAAGCTGTTGGGGCATCTCATCCCTCTTGGATATATTTCCAAACCTTTGGCATGGGGAAAAAGATTTACAGAAGGCAGTGGCATCCTTACAAAGAGTGGGCCACCAGAATCCACAGTCTAAAATTTTTCTAGCTGTTCGTTGTGGACCAAAATGTCCACCACTCTCAGAAAAGTGGCAGGCCTTTAAAATTGACTGGAATTCTGATTGAGGCACACCTTCTAATTATCTGGTTAGCACCATACCTCCATAAATATGGGTCATCCCATATATAATATTTGGACTCGCTTTTCAGCTTGTCCTTTTGGTGCTTAGTAAAAGTAGGAGGGAAGGTATGACTAACTAGATAACTAGCTATAGGTGCATACCAAGGAACTACTTCAGATATTGCGTGCAAGCTATCAAATGAAAAAAGCATCATTGATAGGAGTGGAGTCACTTTTAATGTGCTCTAGGTAACTCAAGTGGTCTGCCACTAAATTTTGGGAATCACTCCTATCTTTAATTTCTAAATCAAATTCTTGCAGCAACAATACCCAATGTATTAACCTTGGTTTGGACTCTTTTTTAGCTAACAAATATTTAAGAGCTGCATGCTCTGAGTATACTACCACTTTAGTACCAAGTAAGTAGGCTCGGAATTTATCCAGAGCAAAAACAATAGCCAGAAGCACTTTTTCAGTGGTAGTATAATTAGACTGAGTAGCATCTAAGGACTTAGAAGCATAAGCAATTATAAAAGGGTCCTTACCTTCGCGCTGAGCCAGCGCCGTTCCTACTGCATGGTTGGAGGCATTACACATAATCTCAAAAGGTTGGCTCCAATTGGGTCCTCTCACAATCGGAGCTTGAGTCAAGGTGATCTTTAGCTTATCAAATGCTTCCATGCAGTCCTCACTCAGCTCAAACTCAACATCCTTCTGCAGCAGTCTGGATAAAGACAATGCTACCTTACTGAAGTCCTTGATAAATCTCTGGTAGAAAAGGGCATTCTTGCGCACTTTTTGACCGTAGAGGCTCGAGCTTGGACCCAAATCTTGTCTCATTACGTGTTTCCCAGTACTCACAAGACCTTAATCACCGCGGACCTAGCCATACTAGTTTGGTGTATACTCACAGAGCGGCCAGAAAACATTGCTCGCCTCATCCACCAAGCTATGGGTCGCGTACATACTAAGGGTAACCTACCTTTCCCAGCCTTGGTAACGAAGTTAGTTGCTACTGCTGGTGTTCCCCGAGAGACTAAGGATCGGAAAGCGATGATTCCAGCAGAGGGCAACGTGGTCCTCACCGGAAAGTATCTCAAGCCTCCGGCGAAACACAACACCCTTGATATAGCTGCCCCCTCGATTATTCTCACCACTTCTTCTACATCACAAGGATCTTCCCACCAAAGGCTTGAAGACCTCCATAAGAAGATAGATAGATATGAACGGCGAAACCCACACCGGTATGCTTACATCAAGAAGCTTTTGAGTTTCTTGACTCCTTCTGTGGAGGAACCGGAGATCTCCACATCTACCTCGTACTTAAGTGAAGAAAGCACTCGCGAACGGGATAGTGGAAGTTCCAAACCCGACCATCACTTGCGCCTTGCTAGTAGCACGAAGGACCGTGCTAATTCTTAAAGTGTGGGAGGCCGTTCGACCAATCTCCGTGGGTAATAATCTCCTCTTTTTAACATCCATGGACTTTATTTCTCTTCTGTTTTGTTAATTAGGACACCTTGCATGTTTAGTTATTTTTTCTTGTTAGGACTACTTGGTTAGGGTGATGGTTTCTTGTCCAAGAAATTGTATTTTCAGGGTACCCTACCAATTTTGAAAAAATTTTTTGCGATAAACTTGCTTAAAGAATGTATTTTGGAATATAGTGATTGAGATAAGAACATAAGCATGTAAGTTTTGAGCTTTATTGTGTGGTTATATATTCTAACCACTATTTTCCATTCTTGTGTGCATTATTCTCTCTCTATGATCGCAATCCTTGCTTTGTCTGATTCTATATGTCCATTACTTTGTGTATGAATGCATTTACATGATTGAGGCCATCATTTCAAAAGTCACTTTTCCCAAACGGCCTTAACCCTTTTATCTACCATTGCTAACCAATTTTGAGCCCATGATAAACCCTTTTTGTTCTTAAATGGAGCACATCAACACCCCTAAGTGAAAAACAATGAATGTCCTTGAATTTTGATCCTTGATTAGCTTAGGTGAGTGAGGGTGTGTATCATTCAATTGGGAGGGTGTACTTGGGAATTTGGGTAGATGTAAGGGTATGTATTTGTAGTTGTGATTGAAAATTTGGGAAATTGGGAACATACTTATGTATTGAATGATTGAACCATATGCATTGACACTTTTGTACATGAAACCCCAAAAAGGGGACAAAAAAAAATAGGTGTGTATATATAAGAATAAAGGAAAAAGAATGTAAGAAAAAGAAATAAAAAAATAGAAGAAACAAAAATACGGAAAAAGAAAACAATAAAAAGGGGGACAAAAATGCCCCAAAGTAAAGCAATAATAACAATGCATATGGGATGTGAATTAAAAGGAATGCTTGAGTATGTGAAAAAGTGAAACCCATGGGTAGCTAGGTATTGTATTAGAATTGTATAGGTTGTTTTATGTGTTTAGTGAGATCTTGGGTTAATCAGGGATTCAAATTTTAAGCTCACTTGACCATATATATCCCTACCTTTACCCTAGTCCCATTACAACCTATGAATAAGACCTCATGATACTTGTACGCATGCATTGGGTAATTGTTGATTGTTAGATGAAAGACAAATCTTGGAAAGCATCATTAGGAGAGGATTGAGTGACGAACCTTATACACTTGAGCGAATAGAGCGGATACACTTCCGGTGAGGGTTCAATGCTCAACTCCTTGTTCCTGGCTTTCACAAGTGTTCATCTAGCAAGTTATATGCACTTCATATTGATGTTCAATTTGGTAGGATTTATAGACTACATGTCATTTTCACCCTATATGCTCATATGTGTTCTTGGAAGATAGATTTATCCTTGACCAAGTAGGTAGATGCCTTTAAATTAGTTGCATGCATTCATTTAGGTAATTTGCACTTCATGAACCCTTTCTTACCATGGTCTTTGGTCTTTTTATTTTTAGCATGAGGACATGCTTGGTTTAAATGTGGGGAGGTTTGATAAACCCCAATTTTATGGTTTATATTGTGTAGAATTTGAGGGGTTTTGTCAATATTCTCCGCACTTATTCACAAGAATTGCATGATTTTGTGTTCTCTTCCTAATATTGCTTCATGATGGAAAACAATGCTTCTTTTGCCTTAAAATTGCCATATTTTGATCCTCTTTTATTACCATTCGGTACCGTGATGTGTTTGTTGAGTGATTTAAGAGTTTACAGGGCAAGAATGGCCTAGAAGAGAGAAAGAAAGCATTTACAAGTGGAAGGAACAAGAAGAATTGAATTTTGGGAAATTCAGCATTGGCGCAGATGGCTGGAAAAATGATTCCACACAAAACTCACCGGCAAGTGTACCGGGTCGCATCAAGTAGTAATGAAGTTTTGAAGTTTTCATGAGTTGTAATGAACCTCCTACTGAGTAGTCAAGTGCCTATTGAGCTCTCAATGTCAATCCTTCATAGAAGTTTTAAAGTTTATCCCATTCATTGAACATCTCTGGTGGACACTTTCTGAGTAAAGCTTTGTATCTTTCCCAGGCATCATACAATGAATCTCCATCCATCTGAGTGAATGTTTGGACCTCTGTTTTGAGTCTGATGATCCTTTGGGGAGGATAGAACTTGGATAAGAACTTGTTCACTAGATACTCCCAATTGTTAATGCTTTCTCTTGGAAATGCCTCCAACCATTGAGCAGCTTTATCTCTCAGGGAAAATGGAAACAGCAACAATTTGTAAATGTCAGGATGCACACCATTGATTTTCACTGTGCTACATATCCTCAGAAAGGTAGATAGATGCTGGTTTGGATCCTCCAAAGGGCCTCCTCCATAAGAACAGTTGTTTTGCACCAATGTGATGAGTTGAGGCTTCAATTCAAAGTTGTTTGCATTGACATTTGGAGTGAGGATGCTACTCCCACAATGCTTTGGATTAGGAAAAGTATAGGAGGCTAGAACCCTTCTTTGAGGCTGGCTGATAAACCACTATTTTATGGTTTATATTGTGTTTAATTGTGTGGTTTTATCAAACCTTTACCCACTTATTCATATGATTAGCATGCATTTATAATTCCTTCCCGAAACTACTTCATGGTTGAAAACTTGCTTCTTAGAGACTTTTAATTATGTATTTTAATTCTCCTTTATTCCATTCGATGCCGTGATCTGTGTGTTAAGTGTTTCAGGCTTTATAGGGCATGAATGACTTGGAGATTGGAAAGGAAGCTTGCAAAAATGGAAGGAACACAAGAAATTGAGGAGATGACCAGCGAGAAGTGACGCGGACGCATGGCTCACGCGACCACGCGACATAGAGGAAATTGCAGTGACGCGGACGCATGGCTCACGCGACCGCGCGGATTGGAAACTGCACAAGTGATGCGAAGGCGTGGACGACGCGCACGCGTGGCAAGGTAAAACGTCGGATGACGCGAACGCGTGAATGACGCGATCGCGTGACATGCGCGATCTGCAAAATCTGCAGAATTCGCTGGGGGCGATTTTGGGCCCTGTTTCGACCCAGTTCTCGGCCCAAAAAAGCATATTAGAGCCAAGGAATACGCAGAGACGAGAGGACAACATTCATTCCGCATAATTTTAGTTTTAAAACTGATCTTACTCCTCCTCTAGGTTTTCTCTCTACACATTCATAGTTCTTAGGATTTTGATTTTATTGCTTCTTGGACTGGGATATTGAGAAGAGTTATTACTTCCGTCAAGACTTCGTCATTCTAGTTTGTTTCCTTACTTGTCACTTACTCTTCCATGTCCTTCATTTACTCAGAATTATTATTGGATTATTTCTAGAATTTATTTATACAAGAACTATTTTTATTTTTAATTGATCCTTTTGATTATTATTTATCATGTCTTTCAATATTTCCCTTTCTTATTTCGTGGATTTTACAATCATAATGAGTGAGTAGTCCTACAACTTGATTGGGAGTTGATTGACAGGAGGACCTTGAGTTGGATGCTCAAGAGTAAAATTATAGTTGGGTTTCGCGTTGGGTTGCCCTCTAATCACTGACACTAGTCCTTCCCAAGGGAGAGGATTAGAACTTGTGAATAGAAATTGACTTCCAACTTGCTTAACTTTTCTTTACCTGATAAAGGATAACTGAGCAGGCAACCTTTAATTATCACTTTTATCTTGAGAGAACTCCATCAAGGATAGGGCTTCCAACTAATCTACTCCCGGTCAAGGTTTTTATTTAAATTACATAAATTCTCTGATTTAATTTCCTGTTTATCAACTCAAACCATTTTTTAGAAAATATCTGATTAATAAAATAGTACATCTTTCTGCAACTCGTTGGGAGACGACTTGGGATTCATACTCCCAGTATTTTAATTTTAATTTTGTGACAACCCTTCTAAATTGATTAGTGGATTTTTGGTTGGTTAAGAACTGTACTTGCAACGTATCTCTTATAACAATTTCTTAACTCGCCAATTTCCGCCACGTCAATTTTTGGCGCCATTGCCGAAAAGTTGCAATAGAGTGCTAAGTTATTGATTGGAATTTATTTGTTTGCATTTTATTTTATTTTGCTACTATGAGCTGCATGTTTCTTTCATTAAATGACGCGTTCACTTCCTGATCCAAGCTTGCCAGTATTTGATCATGAGATTGAAAGAACTATTTCACGTATAAGGCAAGCTCGGCATCGGTTAGTCCTCTCTGAGGGCGGATCTGAAATGTCACTTGAGGAAGAAACAAGCCCCCGTTCTACTGATTCGGTTGATTCATGCGTAGGTGACATGGCAGCACCTAGAAGAGTTACTATCCAGGAGGCTGGAGCCCCTGATTTTACAATGCAACCGTTTCAAGTGCATCACTCAGCAGTGGCTACGGATTTTGAAATAAAGATTGCACTGCTCAATTTGATGCCTAAGTTTCATGGCTTACCTGCTCAAGAGCCTATCAAGCACCTGAAGGATTTCCAAGCAGCCTGTTCTTCTGTCAGGCGCGATGGTGCGGATGAAACTTCTATTTTGTTAAAAGGTTTCCCATTCTCTCTTGAGGGAAAGGCGAGAGAGTGGTACTACACTCAACCCGCAGCAACTGTTTCTGACTGGGATACGCTTAGAAGAGAATTTTTGGAAAAATTCTTTCCAGCTGAAGCTACTGATAAACTGAGGAAAGACATTTCCATGATTGTTCAGGACGAATCCGAGACTCTCTACGAATACTGGGAGCACTTCAGCAACCTTCTGGAAGCATGCCCCCACCATATGATCGATAAGATAGTGCTGCTCGGCTACGTCACGCAGGGCATGAGGCCCCAAGATAAGACCACATTGGAAAGTGCTTGCAATGGCTCTATGAAAAAGTACAAGACCACTGATGAGGCATGGCAATTGATCAGCGACTTAGCTGAGTCTACAAGGAATCATAGGCAGAAACAAGGCCGTTCAAAAGCTATTGCAGAGGTATCTTCTAGCAAAGAGACTACTGCTCTGACTCAGAGTATATGTGAGATGACCAACTTACTGAAGCAGATGCAGTTGAGTCAACAACAAATGCAGCAGAGCCAACAGTTTGTTCCACAGAGAGTGTGCGGGATCTGTGCTGATTATAGCCATTATACTGATGAATGTCCGCAACTCCAGCAGGAAGACAACACTGTGGCAGCCACTCATAACTTTTATGACCGCCCCAACCAAGGATACAATCAAGGAGGCAGCTACAACCATGGGTGGCAGGACAATCCCAACTAAGGTTGGAGGGATAATTCCAACCAGAATTGGAGAGACAACAATAACAGAGGAGGCAGAGACAATCAAGGAAATCAGAGGTGGAGTAATAACAACAACAGGCAGCAGAACCAGAACCATCCTTACAGAGCACCTCATTTGAGGCAATCCCAAGGACCATAGCACAACCGACAGCAGACCTCTCAGATCACTTATCCCTCTTCATCTTCTAATGATGAGTTACTACAATATATTGATCGGAGACAGCAGGCCATGGAAAACAACCTTACTTCTACTCTAAATGGTCTGAACTCTACCTTGCAAGCTCTTATCTCTCAAATTGGATCACTAAATAACTCCAACAACCAGTTTTTGAGCTCCAGTGGAATCCCCTCTCAACCATTGCCCAATCCAAAGGGTGGCATCAATGCCATCACCCTGAGGTCCGGAATCACACTGCAAGAGAGGAATCAGGAGGAGCCAAACCCACTAGAACACGCCTCAGCTGAAGAGGTGGTGGAAGTAGAGGATGCTGAAGAGGAAGAGGACATATAAGACGTGGTTGAAGAAGAAGAAGTTCAACCACAGAAAGAAGCATCAAAGGATGCAGGCACTGCAGAAAATGTCCTTCCTATTCCATTTCCACAAATTACAAGGAAGCCTAGGAAGCAGATGGAACTTGACCCCAAAATGGTAGAGATATTCAAAAAGGTTGAGGTAACTGTTCCCCTTTTTGATGTTATTCAGTAGGTACCTAAATACGCAAAGTTTCTAAAAGATTTATGCATACATAAAGACAAAATTAATGAATTAGAAACTATTCCTTTAGGTATTTCTATATCTGCTTTAATGGGAGGTATACCTGAAAAGTATAGTGATCCAGGTCCATGTATGGTTAATTGTACTATTAGTGGTGTGATATTTTCTGACTGCATGTGTGATCTAGGAGCATGTGTTAGTATAATGCCTTTGTCTATATATGATACTTTGAGGCTCCCTCCCTTAAAAAGGTCGGCAGCTCGTTTTGTGTTAGCAGATAAAAGCATTATTACAGTGGTTGGAGTTGCTGAAGATGTATTAATGAGCATTAAGGGACTCACATTTCCCATTGACTTCTATATTCTGGAAATGCCCCCTAATGACTCAGGACGGCCATCATCAATCCTGCTTGGAAGACTATTCCTGAAGACTTCAAAATTCAAGCTGGACGCATTTTCCGGCACTTATTCCTTTGAAATAGATGGCAGAATAGTGAAATTCAGTTTAAATGGAGCTACGAAGCACCCTCCGGATGACCTTTCTATCTCCTAGTGTGACATCATAGATGAAACCGTGGTTGAATTTCACCAGGAGGAGTTAGAAGAGAAGTACACAGGACAAGGTCCAAGTGTGGGGACACTCTTGGAAGACAATGAGGGCACTTTGCCATTATCACCAGCCCCAGATAATCCAGAGCCTGACCATGAGCAGAAATTGGAATTAAAGCCCCTCCTTCCACACCTCAAGTATGCTTACCTTGAAGACAAGCAGAGATTTCCAGTTATCATTGCAAGGGAACTCACTTCCCAACAAGAAGAACAACTACTCAATGTGCTGAGGAAACACAATAAAGCAATTGGATGGAGCCTGGCGGATATAGTAGGCATCAGCCCTCAAGTTTGTGAGCACAGAATATTCCTGGAAGAGGGAGAAAAGCTTGTCCATCAACCTCAGAGAAGACTGAATCCCACCATCTTAGAAGTTGTCAAGAAAGAAGTGACCAAGCTACTTGAAGCAGATATTATTTACCCCATCTCAGATAGCGAATGGGTCAGTCCAGTACAAGTGGTGCCTAAGAAGTCTGGAATCACAACAGTAAGAAATGAGCATGGAGAGCTTCTGACAACTAGAGTGCAGAATTCATGGAGAGTTTGCATTGACTATAGGCGTCTTAACCAAGCCACTCGCAAGGATCATTACCCCTTTCCATTCATTGATCAGATGCTTGATCGCCTGTCAGGTAAATCCCATTATTGCTTTTTAGATGGTTATACAGGCTATTTTCAAATCCATATAGCTCCTGAAGATCAGGAAAAGACTATTTTCACATGTCCTTTTGGCATTTATGCTTATAAGAGAATGCCCTTTGGCTTGTGCAATGCACCAGCTACTTTCCAAAGGTGCATGATGAGTCTTTTCTCTGACCTTATTGAGGACTGTATGGAGGTTTTTATGGATGATTTTAGCGTTTATGGTGATTCATTTAGCCTTTGCTTGGATAGTTTATCTAGAGTATTAGATAGATGTGTCCGTACAAACCTTGTATTGAATTTTGAAAAATGTCACTTTATGGTTAGACAAGGGATTGTACTAGGACATGTTGTGTCTAATACTGGCATTTCTGTAGATTCAGCAAAGGTGGATGTTATTTCTAGTTTACCTTACCCCTCCTCTGTGAGGGAAGTCTGTTCGTTCCTTGGCCATGCAGGTTTTTACTGGAGATTCATTAAAGACTTTAGTAAGGTAGCACTTCCCTTATCCAGACTACTGCAGAAAGATATTGAGTTCAAGTTCAGTGAGGATTGCAAACAACCGTTTGATAAGCTGAAGACTGCCCTGACTCAAGCTCCAATTGTGAGAGGACCTGAATGGAGCCAGCCATTTGAAATCATGTGCGATGCTTCCAACCATGCAGTAGGAGCAGCGCTGGCTCAGCGTAAAGGTAAGGATCCTTTTGTAATTGCTTATGCGTCTAAGACTTTAGACACAGCTCAGTCTAATTACACTACTACTGAGAAAGAGCTTCTTGCTATTGTTTTTGCTCTGGATAAATTCCGAGCCTATTTACTTGGTACTAAAGTAGTAGTGTACTCAGACCATGCAGCTCTAAAGTATTTATTAACTAAAAAGGAGTCCAAACCAAGGCTTATACATTGGATACTGCTACTACAAGAATTTGATTTAGAGATTAAGGATAGGAGTGGTAACCAGAATCTAGTGGCAGACCACTTGAGTCGCCTTGAGCACATTAAGGATATCGCCACTCCTGTAAATGATAATTTCCCGTTTGATGACTTACAAGCAGTATCTGAAGTGATCCCTTGGTATGCACCTGTAGCTAATTATCTAGTTAGCTGCACCTTTCCTCCAAACTTTACTAAGCATCAAAGAGACAAGCTAAAAAGCGAGTCCAAATATTATATATGGGATGACCCATATTTATGAAGATGTGGCGCTGACCAGGTAATTAGGCGGTGTGTGCCTCAATCAGAATTCCAGTCCATTTTAGAGGCCTGTCACTCATCTGAGAGTGGAGGACATTTTGGCCCTCAAAGAACAGCTAGAAAAATTTTAGACTGTGGATTCTAGTGGCCTACCCTTTTTAAAGACGCTGCTGAATTTTGTAAATCTTGTTCCCCGTGCCAAAGGTTTGGTAATATATCCAAGAGAGATGAGATGCCTCAACAGACTATGCTTTTCTGTGAAATTTTTTATGTTTGGGGCATTGACTTTATGGGTCCATTTCCAAATTCTAATGGTTATTTTTATATATTGTTAGCTGTAGATTACGTTTCTAAATGGGTGGAAGCAATTCCTACCCGCACTGATGATGCTAACACTGTTGTTTCCTTTGTTAGAAACCACATTATTTGTCGCTTTGGATCACCACGAGTAATCGTGAGCAATCAAGGCACCCATTTCTGTAACAGGAGACTAACAGGATTACTGAAGAAGCATGGAATAGTTCATAAAGTGGAAACAGCCTACCATCCCCAGACTAATGGGCAAGCTGAGGTATCTAACAGAGAGATAAAGAGTATATTGCAGAAGATAGTCAAACCTAATAGAAGAGACTGGAGCACCAGGCTACAAGATGCACTCTGGGCATACATAACTGCATACAAGACACCCATTGGGATGAGTCCCTTCCGCTTAGTTTATGGAAAAGCCTGTCACCTCCCAGTAGAGGTAGAGCACAAAGCCTTTTGGGCAGTGAAGGAGTGCAATATGGAATTTGAGAAGGCCGGAACTGAGAGAAAGTTGCAACTGCAAGAATTAGAGAGCCTACGCCTAGAAGCTTATGAGAACTCAAGACTGTACAAGGAAAAGATGAAGGCTGTGCATGATAAGCACATCAAGAGGAGAGAGTTCCAACCTAGGGACTTTGTCCTCCTTTACAACTCTAGACTGAGACTCATGCCAGGCAAGTTGAGATCAAGATGGGAAGGTCCATATAGAGTGGAGAAGGTTGATCCATACGGAGTTTTCCACCTGAGTCATCCTTCAAGCTCTGAATTCATCAAAGTTAATGGACATCGCCTGAAGCTATATCATGGGGCGAAGGCAAAACCCAGGGAGCTAGAGATCTTCCTCTTGGAGGATCCACTCACAGCAGAAGACTGAGCTCGTGGGGCGTCCAACTTAAGGACATTAAAGCAAAGTGCTGGGTGGGAGACAATCCACCATGGTATGATCGTTCCTTTCTTTATTCTTAGTTTTCTTTTTCAATAACTCTTCTCTTTATTAGCACATTTAGCTTGCATCTGTATTTGCATATTTTTATTTAAAAAAAAAAAAGAAAAAGAGGGAGAGCACGCGACGCGACAGCATCACCGACGCGTCCGCGTCGTAGGTGGCTCAGAACGAATAAGCAATCGAACAGAAAGTCACGCGTGAGTGTGGCTGGAGGCGTGCCTTTGGCACAAATCGCCCCACGCGACCGCGTCGCTGACGCGTCCGCGTCATGTGGGAGAATTTCCTTCCACGCGTCCGCGTCACCCGCGCGGACGCGTGACCTGAAAATCGACGTAAAAGAGGGTGCATGGCAGAAAGTTGTGCTAGAGTGGTGCTGGACTGGCGCTAGTCGCACAAGCCCTACCACGCGAACGCGTGCCCCACACGTCTGCGTCATATTCCAATATTGGCCACCCACGCGACCGCGTCAACCACGCGATCGCGTCACCCAAAAATTTGGCAAAACAAGGTTTCGAACAGAGAGTTGTGCGAGCGCGAGGCTGCCCTCGCGCCAGTAGCAGAAAACGAGTCACACGTCTGCGTGACCGACGCGACCGCGTCGATTCATATGAGCGCAATTCACACGAACGCGTACCCCACGCGTCCGCGTCGCTTGCGCCGCACAACTTAACCTAATCTGCCAAAATATCCTATCTTTCTCTTCCCCAAATCCTACTTTTTCTTTTCCCTCCTTATTTCTTCCTTCTTCCTTCTTCCTTCTTTCTCACTCTCTACTTTTTCTCTCTCTCACCACCATTATCAAGATTTTCCTTTTCTTCTCCCCTTCTCACTTTTCTATTCTTCTTCTTTTTTTATGTTATCTTTTTCTTTCCTTTTTCCTTGCATTATCTATGTTTTCTTTTTTCTTTATTTTTCTAATTGGTGTTGGAAATTTATTTGGGTCACTATTCTTTCCTATGATTTGCTTGTGAATTATTCAGGAATTGTTTGACAATTATATATTACTTTTTAAAAGGGTCGCTTGCATGTTCAATTAAATACTTTCAATAGCTTATTTACCATGCATGCTATGTGTTTGTGAAAACGCCCGTATGACATTGTGCACTATTTTTAGATTTCTTTTATTCTACTACTCTAAATGCTTGCTTTTCACAAAACCCCTTTTTATATTTTATTAATTTAATATAATTGTTGTTACAAACAGGTTATTAGTTTGAAAGGCTTGGTAATCTCACTGGGACATTAAATGCTTGATCTATGCTACTCATGCCTTTGCCTGCATGCCAATAAACACCTTGCATTTAATTGTCATCATATGCACTTGCTATATTTTCATTTATGATTTTTCACATGTAGTCATGACCATGTGTTAACTTCATTCATATTTTAATGTGCATTGATTATCACCTTACCCACCCTCTTCCTTGCTCTACCCCATGACATTTTGACATACTTTCTCTTTTCTCCTTTTTAGGATGGCCACCAAGAAAGGCAAGGAGAAAGCTACTCCCAAACCACCAGCAAGAAGAGGAACAAAGAGAGTATTAGTAGCAGAGCCATCTTCAACTGCAGTAAAGCCCTCAACAAAGAGAATTAAGAGGATTATAAAGGTTGATGAAAAAGAGAAAGCTTTCCCAGCAAAGGACACTGCGCGATTTACCAATCGCTACTGTGAGCAGATGTTCCCCATCCTGGCAGAAAGGAGTTACAACAACGAATACCTTCTTATCCTCCCGACCCATATTGCTGAATTTGTTGAGCCGCAAATTGCACAGAGACAATGGGGTTTCCTACAGAGACAGCCACGGCAGATTAATCTTTCTTGGGTAGTCGAGTTCTACTCTAATTTCCACCTGCTGACTCTATAGTCTGTCTATGTCCGTCAGAAATAAGTCCCCATTACAGAAGAGGCCATTCAACGAGCTTTAGATCTTCCCCCTACTCCAGAAGGACTGGACGCATTTCAAGAAGTCGCACTCAAGCGCCAGATGTACCAATTCGACTGGGACGCTGTTCTCAGAGTTATTGCACTACCTGGCAACAGCTGGATTTATGGATACCATTGTTCCCATCCTAAGGGAATATTAGCTTCTGCACTTACCTTGGAGGCTCGCGTATGGGCACAGATTATGTCCCATTACGTCTTTCCAAGCCCTCACGAGTCCTCCTTCACTGCAGACATGCCGTTCTACTATGGTGCATCCTTACAGATCAACCTCTGAACCTACCAAGACACATCCGGAATGCTATGGGACACGTACAAATTGCGGGCAACTTACCTTTTCTCGCCCTGGTCTCAGATCTTGTCTCAGTAGCCAGAGTCTCCTACAGAGCTGGGGACACCAAAGCCATGCTTCCACGGGATGATCAGTACGTCCCTAACGGAAAATATATCAGACCTCCAGCAGCCACTACAAGCCAGCCTACTGAACCGGCTGAAGACATTCCTCCTTTAACACCACAAGCACCTACAACATACCAACTGCTCCATCAGATACTTGAAAGGTTGGATCGGCAGGAATACAAAGCAAAGCTAAGAGAGCGCCGTAACAAGCACCGATTCACATACCTCAAGGAGCTACTTAAGGGAAAATACCGAGACTCAGACACCCCGGACTCCACTTCCTTTACCAGCACAGGGAGCCATGATGGTCCCAACTGTGGAGATACTGCTACCAGCCCACCCTTGTTCCTGACAGATGGCACCGAGGACGGTGCAAAGCCTTAAGTGTGGGGAGGTCAGTCAGTACCTGACTTCCAGAGGTAAATTCTCTTCCCTAACACCAATAAAATAGGATATTTAGTTAGTTTTTCTTTTGTAGAATAGGATAAATTGCATAGTAATAGATTAGTTGCATGCATGCTTTACTTGATTGAAAAGACAATAAGTTTCTTCTAAGACCCTATTTTTAGAACAAAAATTTCACTAATTTTAATCTAAACTTTTATGTTAAATCTGCTTGAAGTTGTATTTGGAACATGATTTTTGAGCTAAAGAACACACAACCTATGAGATTTGAGCCTTTATACATGGTTACATTATTTAACCATAATTATTTTATTCTTGTGTATTTACTTCTCTATGATTGTAATCTATACTTTGTTTCATCCTATATGTCCAATGTTTAATATATCTATATGCTTGTATATGATTGAGGCCATTATTTGTTTAAGCTCACCTATCCAAATTAAGCCTACCCCTTAAGTTACCTTTGTTAGCCACTTTGAGCTTTTAAATCCCATTTGTTCTTTATTTTACCACATTACTAGCCTTAAGCAGAAAAACAATTATATATCCCAATTGAATCTTTGCTTAGCTTAAGATAGAATTATGTGTTAATTAAGTATGGGAAAATTGTGGGAACAAAAGATAATAAGGGAATGTGTCATGATAATAGAATGAGAATTTGGGTGCCTACTCATGTAAAACTATAAAAAAAATATTAAAAAAATCTATGCGCATTGATAAGCTACGTTTATATTTATGTTAAAAAAAATCCAAAAAAAATATTCAATAATCAAATAAGGGGACAAAATTACCCCAATATTAAGTTAAGAATTCAAAGATCAATGCATATATGATAAAGTCAATGGTGCATGAGTAAGGAATGTGAAAGAAAAATTTTGGGTAGCTAGGTGTGAAATTTAAGCTATAAAGAATATATATGTGTGTTAGGTGAAAGCTTGGGTTAATTAAAGATTCAATTTATAAGCTTACTTAGCCATATATGTACCCTTACCCATACCTTGGCCCCATTACAACCTTGAAAAGACATCATGATGTTTGCATTGGTATATTAATTGTTGTTGATTGGTTAGGTGAAGAACAAAAATTAGAAAGCATGATTAGAGAAGGATAGAGTGATTGCTCTATACACTAGAGAGATTAGAGTGTACATACATCATCAGTGAGGGTTCAATGCTTAAGTTCTATGTTCCTTGCTTTCATGAGCTACCTTCTTACATTTTTATCTGTTCTTACTATATAAGAATTGAATTAGTGGAGTTTGATTTGTGATTGTCTTGAAGAGCTTATTTACTTTTGACCAAGTGGACAAGAATCATATAGTTGCATTCACATATATAGGTTGCATAGCATTGCATGAGTTTTACATGTTCCTACTCATTTATTTTATCTCCTTCAACTAAGCATGAGGACATGCTAATGACTAAGTGTGGGAGGTTGATAAACCGCTATTTTATGGTTTATATTGTGTTTAATTGTGCAGTTTTATCAAATCTTTACCCACTTATTCATATGATTAGCATGAATTCATAATTCCTTCCCGAAACTACTTCATGGTTGAAAACTTGCTTCTTAGAGACTTTTAATTATGTATTTTAATTCTCCTTTATTCCATTCGATGCCATGATCTGTGTGTTAAGTGTTTCAGGCTTTATAGGGCATGAATGACTTGGAGATTAGAAAGGAAGCTTGCAAAAATGAAAGGAACACAAGAAATTGAGGAGATGACCAGCGAGAAGTGACGCAGACGCATGGCTCATGCGACCGCGCGGATCGGAAACTGCACAAGTGATGCGAAGGCGTGGACGACGCGCACGCGTGGCAAGGTAAAACGCCGGATGATGCGAACGCGTGAATGACGCGATCGCGTGACATACGCGATCTGCAGAATCTGCAGAATTCACTGGGGGCGATTTTGAGCCCTATTTCGACCCAGTTCTCGGCCCAGAAAAGCAGATTAGAGCCAGGGAATATGCAGAGACGAGAGGACAACATTCATTTCGCATAATTTTAGTTTTAGATCTGATCTTACTCCTCCTCTAGGTTTTCTCTCTACACATTCATAGTTCTTAGGATTTTGATTTTATTGCTTCTTGGACTGGGATATTGAGAAGAGTTATTACTTCCGTCAAGACTTCGTCATTCTAGTTTGTTTTCTTACTTGTCACTTACTCTTCCATGTCCTTCATTTACTCAGAATTATTATTGGATTATTTCTAGAATTTATTTATACAAGAACTATTTTTATTTTTAATTGATCCTTTTGATTATTATTTATCATGTCTTTCAATATTTCCCTTTCTTATTTCGTGGATTTTACAATCATAATGAGTGAGTAGTCCTACAACTTGATTGGGAATTGATTGACAGGAGGACCTTGAGTTGGATGCTCAAGAGTAAAATTATAGTTGGGTTTCGCGTTGGGTCGCCCTCTAATCACTGACACTAGTCCTTCTCAAGGGAGAGGATTAGAACTTGTGAATAGAAATTGACTTCCAACTTGCTTAACTTTCCTTTACCTGATAAAGGATAACTGAGCAGGCAACCTTTAATTATCACTTTTATCTTGAGAGAACTCCATCAAGGATAGGGCTTCCAACTAATCTACTCCCGGTCAAGGTTTTTATTTAAATTATATAAATTCTCTAATTTAATTTCCTGTTTATCAACTCAAACCATTTTTTTAGAAAATATCTGATTAATAAAATAGCACATCTTTCTGCAACTCGTTGGGAGACGACCTGGAATTCATACTCCCAGTATTTTAATTTTAATTTTGTGATAACCCTTCTAAATTGATAAGTGAATTTTCGGTTGGTTAAGAACTGTACTTGCAACGTATCTCTTATAACGATTTCTTAATTTGCCAATTTCTGCCACGTCACTGGCCATTGTTAGCCACTCCCTCTTGTGGATTTGGGGCATTCACCTCCATCTCTTGAATCTCTTCCTCTGATTCCTCTTCACCAATGACTCCTTTTCCTCTGGCTTCTCTTCTTATTCTTCGAAGAGTTCTCTCATCAATGTGACCAGAGGTGGAGACCTCGCTCCTTGCTTCTGTCATACATATAGGGGTGTCAGGCGGGGAAGCCCGCCCCGCCCCGACCCGACCCGCCGGAAGCCCGCTCTCTGGCGGGCTGGCCCGCCCCGCCCCGCCTATTCAAGCGGTCCCAAAATCCTAGCCCGCCCCGCCTAATGGCGGGATGGCGGGTTGGCGGGCTAAGCCCGCCTAATTAGTTTTTTTTTTAATAAGAACATATCTAATATCTTTTATTTAAATCAATATAAATCGGGCTAAGCCCGCCTAATTAATTTTTTTTTATAAGAACATATCTAATATCTTCAATTTAAATCAATATAAATACAAATATTAAATATAAATAATCTTCAAAGTATATAAATAGTCTTCAAAGTAAATAAACATAATCCAATTATCCAAAATACTCAAGTCATAGTTATAAATAGTCCCATAGACAAAATAAATATATAATCCAAAGTCCAAAAACATAATTATAAATAGTATTCAAAGCAAATTAAACTTAATTCAATACACTTAATTTTCATCTTCATCTTCATATAAGTCAATAACATCATTGGAACCAACTCCTGAAGAATAGCCTTCTCCTTTTGCAATATCTTCTTGATCTTTATCTTCCTCTAGAAAAAAGTAAATAAATATATTAGCAAAATAGTACATAATAATGTTCAAAATCACTCAAGTATGTATGTCATAAATATAATATACCAAAATCATCATATCCACGTATCCAATTTCTGGTGCAAATCACCGCTTCAACATTATCTGACAACAAACGACTTCTATACTTATTCAAAACATGAGAACCCATGCTAAATGCAGATTCTGAAGCCACGGTAGTAATAGGAATGCTCAACAAATCTCGTGCCATTAGTGATAGTGTTGGAAAACGATGATGATTGTCTTTCCACTATTGCAAAACATCAATGATTGCATCATTGCAAAATAATGTTGCCTCACTCAAATAAATATCCAATTGGCTCTTTCCACTTTTCACTTCAGCTTCTTGATTACGGGACATCAAATCCTTTGCATTACAAACAATATATGAATCAAAAAGCATGAAAAATAAAAAATACATATAATCAAGTAGATAAAAATACTTACGCCAACAATTTTAATAAGCTGAGTTCCAATTGCAGAAGATGTTGCTTGAGAAAAATTACTTGAAAGTTGGGAAGAACTCTCTACAGTTGTAGAGGAATTTCGGTCATAAACCTCAAAAAGCTTGTATAACTTACTCTTCACATGCTCCACTTTGTCTTTAGCACTAATAGGATCAATCTCATTATAGCAATGAACCAAAGTGTTGAGTTTAAATCTAGGATCAAGAACTGCCCCAAATGCAAGAACAACACTGTATTCTTCCTAATATTTCTTGAACTTAATCATCATTTTTTTCTCCCATGTTCCTTATAAGCACTTCATCATTCTTCAAAATATTCATTAAAATCAGCTGGATTTGCCAAACTTGTAAAAAATACAAGTTGGATGTTGGGTAAGAAGTTCCAGACATCAACTTGGTAGCTTCGTAAAATGGTAACAAGAAATCACATATCTTTTCAGTTCTTCTCCACTCATCTGATGAAGGACAATACTCCCTAAACCCAGCTTCTTTTACTTTATACATTTCAAAAGCTTTCTTATAAGGAATAGCACTTGCAAGCATTGCATAAAGTGAATTCCACCTAGTAGGAACATCTAAACATAATGCAGTCGTATACTCAAGTCCCTCAATATCTTCAAAAAATTCTTTAAACTTAACCATTCTACTTTCAGATTTTCTCAGAAACTTAATACCCTCTCTAATCTTACACACTGCATCACCACATATTTTCATTCCATCTTGGACAATAAGATTTAAAATATGAGCAGAGCAACGAACATGAAAGAATTCACCACCACACAACAATGAACCATGCACATCCAAAGTACTTTTCAAGTGTTCAACACAAGTATCATTAGAAGAAGCATTATCCAAAGTAATGGAAAAAATATTTTTATCAACTTTCCACTCAGTCAAAAGCGTAAAGATTTTAGAAGACAATTCAAATCCTGTGTGAGGAGGAGGCATATGACAAAAATTGAGAATTTTACTCTGTAATTTCCAGTTCTCATCAACAAAATGTGCAGTCAAACATATAAACCCCTCATTGGTACTTGAAGTCCAAAGATCAGATGTTAAGCAAATTCTATTTGGAATGGAAACTAAAATTTTTTTAAGTTTCGCAGCTTCTCTCTTGTGGACTTTCACTATGTCAGCCTTAACCGTATTCCTAGAAGGAAGTTTCAAAGTTGGACTAATATATTTCACCCAATTTCTAAATCTCCTATCATCAACCATATTAAAAGGCTTATCCCCAGCAACTACATACCCAGCAAACATATCTCTAGCCACTCCTGAATCAATCTTAAGTGAACCCATTTTAAGTTGCAATTCTGCTATAGTCTGACCAATATCTTCATGCTTAATTTGAGTACAACTATCAAGATGCCGTTTTATAGTAGAAGTGCCATATCGCTTACCTCCAGCTTTAAACACTTTCTTGCATCCTTTACACTCAGCACGTTCTACTCCATCCTTATCTGGACCGAGCTTTTTGAAAAAATTCCAAACATCGGAGGTTGCTGGTCTCAGCCTTTTCGAACTAGGTTCATCAATCTCGACCGGAGCAGCCTCAGAACCAACTCCAGTAGTAACAAGGTTACTCACAGTTTCAGAATTCATATTTCCTGAAATAAAAGTAAATTCTCTTTAAAGATCAACAGTTTCAGAATTCATATTTCAGAATTCAAGTATTTAACCAACAATCATTATTTCTCTTTAAAGATCAACCCTATAAAGAAATTCCCCTCATGATGGCATGACATGATGGATCCATAAACATTGAGCAATTAATCTATTATCAAATTCACCACTTGGGTGCTAAAAACTGCACTAGCAACTTCATAGACAACTGCATTTGATAAATAACAACACCATTTGATAAATAACAACTTCATAAACAGCTGCATTTGATATCTTTGGTACTTTCCGTAGCTTAGTAACACCCTTTTCTGTACATAATAAATAACAACACCATGCACTTTCACTTAGCAACACACACTATAAATTACAATCATCAAGTATATCATATATCAACTTGTGTTAATAATTTGAAAACAAAGAATTAGTTACAAATATGTGTTCAGGTAATAGCATTAGCAAAGGTTAGAGTTGTGGAGACCTTGAAGGATCAGAGCACAAAACAGCCCAAAACACAAGACCCAGAGCGTGGAGCAGCCGTGACCGAGAGTGAGACGTGAGAGTGAGGCAGCTGCAAATCTGGAATTAGGGATTAGGGAGTGGGGATTCAATTTAGGGTTTCAGGCTTTCAGCCGTTTCGCTGGGTAGGGAATGGGGATTGGGTCGGGTGGGTCTGGGTTCATGGGTAATAGGTTCAGCCCAAAAAAAAAAACTTCAGCCCACCGGGGAAGCCCGCCCCGCCCCGCCAAAGCCCACGGTTTAAACGGTTTGGGTTAGGCGGACTTTTGTCTTTCGGCGGTCCCAAATTTCCAGCCCAACCCGCCTTTTTTGGCGGGTTACGCAGGCCAGCCCGGCGGATTAAGACCCGTTTGCCACCCCTACATACATACAACACCAGAATCAACAAACAATCCACTCTATTGCTAGAGTTATGTTAAAGTTAGCTTAAGCAAAAATTCAAACAGTTAGTGTGCTTAGTGAAAATAAAAAGAAAATGCTTAATCTAGACTATCACCTTACTTAATCATTGTCAATCTAAATCAATCCCCGGCAACGGCGCCAAAAACTTGATGGCTGGAAAAATGATTCCACACAAAACTCACCGACAAGTGTATCGGATCGCATCAAGCAGTAATAACTCACAAGAGTGAGGTCGATCCCATAGAGATTGATGGATTGAGCAATTTTAGTTAGGTGATGAATTTAGTTAAGCGAATATTTGATGAATTTAGTGATTTTGATTGACAGAAGCTAAATTGCAAGTAAATAAAGGTGCAGAAGATAAATTGAGCAGAAGAATAAAGTGAAGAAGAGGTAAATTGCAAGTAACTTAAAGAACAAGAAAGTAAAAGAGCTGAAACTTGAATTACAAGAAAAGTAAATTGCAGAAATTTAAAGTGCAAGAAAAGTAAATTGCTGAATCTAAATTGCTGAGAAATGTAAATTGCTTGAAGAGTAAAAGGGATTTGGGTACTGGGATTCAGAATTCAACAAGAAAATGTAAATTGAAGAAGATCAGAGAGCTCTGAGATGAAGAAATTCAGCTCAGCAGCCAAACAGAAATGTAAAATTGCTTGAAGAAACAACCAGAAAGAACACTTAACTCAATTATGAAATCCTAAAGAGAAATTAAAGATCGAAGAAGAGGAATGAGATTAGAAAGCAGATCTAAATCTCAATTGCTCTCGTGATCAAGCAGAAAAGTAATTGCAGAAGAAATGAAAAGGAAAACAGTAAATGAAACTTAGATCCAATTCTCCAATTCCCAAAACTATATGAAAGAAAAGCAAAGATGATTCTCAGATCCAGATTCAATGAAATTCTTCAATCTCAATTCAAAAACCCAAAAGTAAAAGTTGCAGAAGAAAGAAAATGAAAACAGAAAACTAAACTCAGATCCAATTCTTAGAACAATTGAGAAGAAAAGTGAAAGATGATTCTCAGATTTAGAATCAATGGAGCTCTTCAATCTCAATTCAAAATCCAAGAACAGACAGTAGAAGTTGTAGAAGAAAAGAAAATGAAAACAGAAAGAAAACTAAATCCAATTCCCAATTCCCAAATTCCCAAATGAAAATTTAAAAGTGAAAAATTAAAATTGAGCTAAAAAGTTCCTCTACAAATCAAACTTAATCCTATTTATACACTTTCTATTTTGGTCTTCAAAGCTTGGAGTGGGCCTTTTGGTTTTTGAATTTGAAGAAGGATGGGTCCGGTTGGCTTTGGTTTAAGTGGGTTGGAAGCATGGGTCAGCTCCCAGGGGAGCGCTCCGTTTGGTCTTGTGAACTTAGCGTTCACTCTTTGTTGGTGAGCCTTGGTTGTAATTGCTCCTTGGCCTAGCGTTCACTTTGTGAACGCTCCACTCACTCTTTGAGCGCTACATGCCTTTGCTTCCCTGGGTGAGCTTTGCTTTCCTTGGTTGAGGCACGAAAGAGGTGACAAAAGGGAGTGTAGCGTTGCTTTTTCCAAACGCTTGCTCCTTGTTTTGCCTTCTACATGCTTGGCTTCTTGGGTGTGCTACGTTCACTAAAGTGAACGTTGGTTTTGCTCTCTTGGTGCTTGGCCTTGTGTGCCTTGCTCCCCTTGATTGAGGGATGAAAAAGTGAGCAAAAGGGAGCGCTACGCTCAAATTTTTTAGCGCTACTCCCCCTTGTCTTGATGCCAGCTTTCCTCTTGGTGCCCCCTCTTCGAGCCTTAGCCAGCGCATGCTTGGTGCGTGCTGCTTGGAGCACTACGTTCAATGTTTTGAACGCTCCTTGACTAGCCTTGATGCGCCTTGCTCCCTCCTTTGAGTGTCACGAAAAAGTGACAAAAAGTGAACGTAGCGTTCACATTTCCAAATGCTACCCTTTGTTTACTTTGTTCCCTTGTGAGTGCCAGGCTTTATTTTCATGGGCCACGCTTTTTAAAGTGTGGCCTAAGGTCCAAAGCGTGCTCAAACTTCAAAAGTATGCCAAAAATTCCTCTTTCCATCATTTCTTTACCTACAAGCAACCAAACAACTAATCAAAGTCCCACTAAAATCACTAGATCTTTGCATCATGTAATAAATCAATTAATTCTAGCATAAAACCTATGATTTTGTGTAAAATAAATGATATTTGATTGATTCAAGATGATCATGAAAATCCATTCCAATTACTGACTTATGGTGCAAGAAAGTGCATAAAACCTAATGAAACTAATGAAAAATGCTTGTAAAACTAGCATAAGATGACTTGTCATCACAACACCAAACTTAAACCTTGCTTGTCCCCAAGCAAGCATTAAACATTGAGAAGAAATGAAATGAAATAGAGAAGCATACATGTCCTTATTTAGCAGATAGTAGAATTAAGACTATGGGGTTTTATGCAGACAAGAATGCAGCTCAATTATTCTTTGCTGATAGATAAGAAATGCTTCTTTGAGGATTCACTAGAGTTGTTGTCATACTGCCTACCTCTTTGATTGATCCCTCTTTGGTTTTTCCTTCTTTCTTTTGCTTAGAAAGCTTATTTCTTAATGATACTCAGTGTCAAGTGTTGCAACAGCCTTTTGGCTTAATTTTGCTCAATACTTCTTCACTACAGACACTTGGCTCACAAATACTCTTAGGAACATTGATGCCCAGCATCTCTTTGGATCACTAAATGCTTTATAACTAGGTTGCTCTTGATAATGGACTTTCGGTTGGTAATCCCGGATTAGTTAATCCAAGTTACCAAGTTTTAAAAGACTCCTTAGAACCTAATTGTCCAAGCATATCCTAGTACAAAAAGCATCACAGACATATGTCCTAAAGTCCAAGCTATTGGTGTCTAGCCTTATTGTTTGTTTCTTTGCCAATTCTTGGCTTTTCTTTTCTTTTTCTTTCTCACTTTGCTTCATTTTCCAGGGAATTTCATTTATAAAAGGTTTTATGACAGCAACCAAGTTCAAACTACAAAGAACTCTTTATTATGCAGCTTTTATTATGAGCTCATCATCTTAATCGAGCTATTACTACCACAAAACTTTATTCTAATTCCTACAACATTGGACAATCACCTTCTTTTTCAAACATTTTCTCTTATTGATGCAAAAAGGGAAACAAAACAGAATTTAAAGCAGATGAGTGACAACAAGCATTTAAACTAGTGCAGATATCAAAATTTGTATTATTTGAACTAAACATTAAGGTAAGCAGCAACTTCTCATTTAGAGCAATTCAAAACAAGGTGAATTGTGTGACAATACAACCTCTCAGGAGTGTCTTGCAGCTTTCCTTTTGTCATCATCCTCCTTCACTTTTGCATTTCTTTTGGTGATGATTCTTTTAAGAGGTTGAATGTCTTTCTGCATAATTATTAGAAGTTGCTTGTTTTTCCAAGCACTTAGGCAAATGGTTAGCATGTATGAACTATTGTAGTTGCTTGAACTTACTTTGGTGGGGAACACCAAACTTAGTCCCTTGCTACTGTCTATGCTGCATCAATTACATGAAACTTTGTGCTTTTGTTGAAAGTGATATAGCCAAAACTAGAAAACAGACATTAATTTAGTGGTTTTCTTGATTGCTTGGAGCTGGTCACCAGTTATGTAGAGGGTTGAATTGTGTTTTTAACTGAGATTTTTGGTGGAACACCAAACTTAGCATCCTTCATTCACCCTTAAATTATTTTGGTGTGCAACACCAAACTTAGCTCCTTGCAATGCAGATAAAACTACTTAACCTTCTTATTGAAATAGTTAAGATAAGAAAACTACCTTTGGTTGGGTTGCCTCCCAACAAGCGCTCTTTTAATGTCACTAGCTTGACATCCTTCATTCTTGCTCAGCTAAATTTCTGAATTTCCTCCTCTTTGTTTCAATGGCTTCTCAAGTAATGCTTTGCCCTGTGACCATTTGCTGTGAAATTGTTCTTTGTTGCTTCATCTAGCAGTTCAAGGCTTCCATAAGGAAGAACCTTTGTCACCAAGTAGGGACCAGTCCATTTAGACTTGAGTTTGCCAGTGAAAACTTTGAGTCTTGAGTTGTACAAGAGTACATGCTGTCCTGGTCTGAACTCCTTCTTTGAGATCTTTTTGTCATGCCATCTTTTAGCTTTTTCCTTGTATATCTTAGCATTTTCATAAGCTTCCAGTCTAAACTCATCCAACTCATTTAATTGCAATAACCTCTTCTCTCCTGCTGCTTGAGAATCAAGGTTGAGGAGTTTAGTGGCCCAGAAAGCTTTGTGCTCGAGTTCTACAGGAAGGTGACAAGACTTGCCACACAACAACTGAAAAGGAGACTTCCCAATAGGAGTTTTGAAGGTTGTCCTATATGCCCAGAGAGCATCTTCTAATTTCTTGGCCCAATCCTTTCTTGTACTCCCCACTTTTTTCTCCAAAATCCTCTTCAACTCTCTATTTGCAAGCTCTGCTTGGCCATTGGTTTTGAATGATATGGTGTAGCTACTTTGTGCATCACCCCATATTTGTGAAGTAGTTTCTCCATCTGTTTGTTGCAAAAATGACTACCACCATCACTGACAAGACCCTTAGGCACTCCATACCTAGTAAAAATGTGCTTCTTAAGGAATTGAAGGACGATTTGTGCATCACATGTGGTTGTTGCTATGGCTTCCACCCACTTTGAGACATACTCTACTGCCACAAGTATGTATTTGAAAGAATATGATGGTGGAAAGGGGCCCATAAAATCTATTCCCCAAAGATCAAAGAGTTCTACCTCTAAGATGTAGTTCTGAGGCATCTCATTCCTTCTTGTTAATCCTCCAACTCTTTGGCACTCATTGCATTGATGAACAAACTCTCTAGCATCCTTGAAGATGGTTGGCCAATAAAATCCACTTTGAAGTACTTTGGCTGCTGTTCTTTTTGGTCCAAAATGTCCACCATAAGCTAAACCATGACAATGCCATAGTATGTCTCTCATCTCACTCTCAGGAACACATTTCCTAATCACTCCATCTGGACACCTCTTGAATAAGAATGGTTCATCCCATAAGAATTTCTTGGCCTCATTGAGCAGCTTCTTCACTTGTTTCTTGGTGAATTCTTGGGGATTCTTCCTTCCAACCTTGTAGTTTGCAATGTCTGCAAACCATGGAGCTTGTTGGATTTGTAAGAGGTGTTCATCTGGGAAGCTTTCATTTACTGAATGTGGAGCTTGATTAGCTTCTTGTGATATTCTTGACAAATGGTCTACTACTTGGTTTTCATTCCCTTTCCTATCTCTCACTTCAATGTCAAATTCTTGTAGCAGCAACACCCACCTAATATGCCTTGGCTTTGAATCCTGTTTAGACATGAGATACTTGAGAGCAGCATGATCAATATACACTATAACCTTTGAACCAATCAAGTATTATCTAAATTTATCAAATGCATATACAATTGCCAAGAGCTCTTTCTCAATGGTGGTGTAATTTTTCTGTGCCTCATTTAACACCTTGCTAGCATAGTATATAACATGATGCAGCTTATCTTTCTTTTGCCCCAGTACAGCACCAATTGCAAAGTCACTTGCATTACACATAAGTTCAAAAGGTAATTCCTAATCAGGGTGTGTGATGATTGGTGCTGTAATGAGTTTTCTCTTTAAAGTTTCAAAGGCATGCTTGCAATTGTCATCAAAGATGAAAGGGTTATCAATCATTAGCACATTGCTCAATGGTTTTGCTATTTTTGAAAAATCTTTGATGAACCTCCTGTAAAAACTAGCATGTCCAAGAAAACTCCTTACTGCTTTCACATTAACAGGTATAGGAAGCTTTTCGATGATTTCTATTTTTGCTTTGTCAATTTCTATACCTTTGCTTGAAACTTTATACCCAAGAACCATAGTTGTAAGAACCGGACCGGACTGGCCGGTTCGACCAGAAAACCGGTGAACCGGACCCATAACCGGTCCGGTTGAGTACTGTAACCGGATAAGGAAGAGAGCCGTTTCGAACCGGGTTGAACCGGCCGGTTTTGATGAAAACCGGAAAACCGGCGGTTTCTGGTTAACCGACCGGTTCGGAAATGTTTTTTTTTTTTTTTTCCAAAACGACGTCGTTTTGGTTTATTTTTTTTAAAAAAAAAAAAAAAAGAAAAGTCCTACGGCGCCTAAGCCCCCCACCACAGTTTTCAGTTTTCACTTTCCCCTTTTCCCCCCAAGGCCCCAACCCTAACGGCGCCTAAGCCCCCCTCAGTCCCTCACCTCACTCACCCAGCCCCCAGCCCCCAGCCGCCCGCCGTCATCCTCTTCGTCTCACCGCCGGGCGCCGGTCTGAACTCTGAAGGAACCAACTCAACCAAGGGAGTAGGAACAGAACAGAGACAGACAGATACAGACCCGCGACGGCGCCACCCGCGAACTCGCCGTTGCCGCGAAGTCGCCGTTCCATCGCCGTCACCCTCGCCCAGTCGAACTCGCCGTTCCAGCGCCGTCGCCCTCGCCCAGTCGCCGTTGCTTTTCCGGTCGAACTCGCCGTTGCCTCGCCCTTCTGCTCTGTGACTCTGTGAAACAGGTAAGCTCCAGTTGACCAGTTCTGTAATCTGCTTCTGCTCTGTTCTGCACTAGAAGTTTAATGATTGTTCTATGAAAAATGCATTACACCCGCTCTGTTCTGTGAAAATTTACTTTGTTTCTACACTTCTTGCTGACTTGCTGTTATGAATATGAATATGCTTGTTGAAATTGTTAAGCTGAATATCCTTGTTGAAAGCTTGAAATATGAAATTGTTGAATATGCTTATTGAAATTGTTAAGCTGAATATCCTTGCTGACTTGTAAGTTGTAAATTTGTTGTTTACTTGTTTTGTTGATTTGTACTGGAAATATGAAACTGTTGAATTATATGCTTGATTTGAATCTATGAAATATGAATATGTTTGTCTTGCTGAATAGGGAATTTAACTATTTAAGCATTTAAGGTTGCTGTCTTGGTGAATAGGGAATAGGAACTAGGGAATTTACTAATTTAGGATTGTTATTGTTTTATAATTTTACGGTTTTGCTACTCCATATTCTTTTAGAATGTCTGCTGCGAATACACCATCAGAAACACCATCTTCGCAAGAACAAGGATCAACTGCTGATGCATCAATCGGAACCCAAAAAAATAATAATAGAGCAAAAAATGATCCTGCATGGGGTCATTGTAAATAAGTTGTGGAGTCTGGAAAAACAATTCTGCTATGCATATATTGTGAGAAGCTTATTAGGGGTGGAGGAATTCATCGGTTTAAGCTTCATTTGGCTGGAAAAGGAGGAGATGTTGAGTCTTGTCGAAAGATGCCAGCTGCAGTGAGACACCAATTCCATGAAAGTATTGAAGAGCTTCGAAGCAAGAAAAGAAAAACTCAAGAACAATATGCCGAAAGTTATAATGCTTGTGATGATGTTGAAAGAGAATTTGACGAGATCGAACGTAATGAGATGCAACAACAACAAAAATCCAGGGTTCCAACACCTAACTCTAGAAAAGGAAAACAAGTCAAAGGTTTACAATCCTATTTTCCACCGGCAACAACACCCGAAGCTCAACCAACTATCAAAAGCGTTCTTCAAAGCAAAGAAATTGTGGAGAAGTGTGATATTGCTATTGCGAAATGGATGGTGGATGCCTCTGTTCCATTTAATGCGGTTAATTCAGCTTACTATCAGCCAATGATTGATGCTATTGCAAGCATGGGTGCAGGGTATAAAGGGCCAAGTTATCCAAGAGTCCGTGGGTATTTGTTGAGTAAATTAGTTGAGGATGTGAGGAAAATGATTAATGGTTATCGTGAGATTTGGAAGCAAACTGGATGTACTATTATGGCCGATGGATGGACTGATCGTTGTAGGCGTACTTTGATTAATTTTTTAGTTTATTGTCCTAAAGGAACTGTTTTTCTAAAGTCGGTTGATGCTTCTAATATCTCAAAAACTGCTGAAAATTTGTTTAAGTTGTTTAGGGATGTTGTATTGTTTGTTGGTCCTGAGAATGTTGTGCATATTGTAACGGACAATGCTGCAAACTATGTTGCTGCGGGAAGGTTGTTGGAGGCTGAGTTTCCTAAATTATATTGGTCCCCTTGTGCAGCTCATTGTGTTAATCTGATGTTTCAAGATATTGGGAAGTTGCAAGAAGTGAGTCAAACTGTGTCACAAGCTTCACTGATCACTAAGTATATCTATAATCATTGCTATCCACTGTTCTTGATGAGAAAGTTTACAGGTGGGCGGGAAATACTTCGTCCAGCTCCAACTCGGTTTGCTACTAATTTCATTGCTTTGCAAAGTATTTTAGCTCAAAAGGATCCTTTGAGAGCTATGGTTACTTCTAGAGAATTTACAAGCTCGGCTTACTCCAAAGAAGCCAAAGCTAAGAAATTCGTGGATCAAGTCTTGGATTCTAAATTTTGGAGTCAATGCACTGATATTGTTAAGCTTACTGAGCCACTTGTTCGTGTTTTACGTATTGTGGATAGTGAAGACAGACCTGCCATGGGTTTTCTTTATCAAGCTATTTATAAGGCTAGAGAAGAAATGGTGAAGAGGTTTCAGAAAAGAAAGAAGGTTGTTGATCCTTATTTGAAGATTTTGGATACCCGTTGGGATGCACAACTTAAGAAAAATCTTCATGCCGCTGGTTATTGGTTAAATCCAGCTTTTCGATTTAATGCTGGAGAATTTGAAAAGCACAAAAAAATTATTTCTGGCTTGTTGGATGTCATTGAGAAATATGCTTATGATGATCCTGTACTAAATTCTAAGCTGACAAGTGAGAAGAGGATCTTTAAGAATGCTGAGAAAGATTTTGGAAGACCCTCTGCAATACGTGAACGAACCACTGTTATGCCAGGTGAAATTTCTTCATAAATTTGGTCTTTTACTATTGTGATGTATTAATTATGTGATATTATGATTGTGATAAATTATTTATCTATTTTTTTATGTTAAGATCAATGGTGGGAATCTTATGGTTGTGGAGCCCCAAATTTGCAAAAGTTGGCTATTCGTGTTTTAAGCCAGACTTGTAGCTCTTCAGGTTGTGAGCGTAACTGGAGTATTTTTGAACACATTCACTCAAAGAAGAGGAATCGGTTAGAGCATCAAAAACTTAATGATCTTGTTTATGTTCATTACAACTTAAGGTTACAACAAAGGTACTTTTTTGATTGTTTTAAGTTGAAAGCATTATTTTAAAATCTTAATCATCACATGAGTAACGAAATATATTGATAACATAGGAACCAAATGAGAAACCAAGTTTATGATCCAATTTGTCTTGATGCATTTGAGGATCATTCGGAATGGATACTGGAAGATTCACCACCATTTTTAACTCCTGAAGAAATTGATGCTTTACGAAATGATCTTGCAAATATGTCTCTTCAATCACCTTTAGATGATTTAGGTATGCTTTTATTTATTTATGAATTTTGATCAACTATGATTTTTGTATGCCTTATAACATGTTTTATATTATTTTTTATCTTGATTTGTGAAACATTATCTATAATGCTAGATCAATTGGATTTGGAAGATGATCGGGATGAAGATGGAGCTAATAATTCTGTGGAAAATGCAAATCAAAATGAAACCAATCAGGATGTAGCTCCACATTTGTCAGATGAAGAGCAACTTGCCGACTTTGAAATCACTCCTTGGATTTAGTTTATGAATTGTTATCCATATTGTGTTTAATTAAGATACTAATGTACTAGTACTAACTACTTTCATGTTTATCTTTGTATTAGTTATATTTAGACTTTGAAACTTGGTTGTTTTTAAAATGTTGGTGAAGAACTAACGATATGTATTTTGAATTTATTAATTTTATGACTATTTTTAGTATTTTATATTTTTTATTTATGTGAAACCGGTTTTATCGGTTCAACCAGCGATTTATCGGTTGAACCAATAAACCAGTGAACCAGTGACCTGACCGGTTCGATTACCGGTCCGGTTCTTACAACTATGCCAAGAACTATCCCTTCAGGAACCATGAAATGGCATTTCTCCCAATTCAATACCAGATTAGTTTCTTGACATCTTTTCAAAACAAGATTTAAATGATGTAAGAAAGTGTTAAATGAATTGCCAAAGACAGAAAAATCATCCATGAATACTTCTAAAAACTTTTCAACCATGTCAGAAAATATAGAAAGCATACACCTTTGAAAAGTTGCAGGGGCATTGCATAGCCCAAAGGGCATCCTTCTATAAGTGAAAACTCCAAATGGACAAGTGAAGGAAGTCTTTTCTTGATCCTTGGGATCCACCACTATTTGATTGTACCCAGAGTACCCATCCAGGAAGCAATAATAGGCATGGCCAGTCAATCTTTCCAGCATTTGGTCGATGAATTGGAGAGGAAAGTGATCTTTTCTTGTAGCATCATCCAGTCTTTTATAATCTATGCACATCCTCCACCCAGTCACTGTCCTGGTGGAAATTAACTCATTCTTTTCATTGGAGATGACTGTCATTCCTCCCTTCTTTGGTACAACTTGAACCGAACTCACCCATGAGCTGTCAGAGATTGGAAAGATTATCCCAGCATTCTATAACTTCATCACTTCTTTTTGAACCACCTCCTTCATAGTTGGGTTAAGTCTTCTTTGGGGTTGAACTACAGGCCTTGAATCTTCCTCCAATAGAATTTTACGCATACAAATGGCAGGGCTATGCCTTTGATATTATCAATTGTCCAACCCAATGATGTCTTGTGAGCTTTCAACACTTCAATCAGCTTTGTTTCTTCTTCTATGTTCAAGGAGGAGTTTATGATCACTGGTAAGGCCTCTGCTTTTCCAAAAAATACATACTTGAGATGAGGGGGAGAGGCTTTAACTCTTGTTTTAGCTTCTCCTCTGCCTTGCTTTCAAAGGAGATCTCTACCACTTTCTCTTCTATAAACTCTTGTTCCAACTCTATTTCCTCTTCTTGTTCCTCCTGGTTGTCATCTTCCAATAGCTCTTCCTCCACTTCTTCTATTATTTCCACTCTCATGTGCTTTTCCTTCTCTAGAGGATATTGCATGGCCTTGAAGACATTAATGATCATCTTTTTATCATGTACCCTGAGGGTCATCTCCTCTTTCTCCACATTAATGATGGCTCTTGCTGTTGCTAAGAAAGGCCGTCTCAATATGATTAAACTGTGTCCCTCTTCTTCCATGTTCAGGATAACAAAGTCAGCAGGGAAAATAAACTCTCCAATCTTCACTAATAAATTTTCTACAACTCCGTTTGGTATCTTGAGTGATCTGTCAGCCATTTGGAGTGACATCCTGGTAAGCTTGACTTCTTCTATTGCAAGCTTCTTCATTAGTGAGAGGGGCATTAAATTGATGCTGGCTCCTAAATCACAGAGAGCTTTGTCCAATGTTCTGTTGCCTATAGTGCAGGATAAGATGAAGCTTCCTAGATCTTTGAGCTTTGGAGGCAGACTTCTTTGGATGACAGCACTGCATTCTTGTGTTAGGATCACTGTCTCTTTCTCATTCCAGCTCCTTTTCTTGTTGATGAGCTCTTTGTGGAATTTTGCATATAGGGGTATTTGTTCTAGAGCCTCAGCAAGTGGAATGTTGATCTCCAGCTTCTTAAACACCTCTAGGAATTTAGGGAACTATTGATCTTTAAGCTCTCTGTTGAACCTTTGAGGATATGGAATGGCAGGAGTGTATGGTTTCTCCTCTTTCTTAGATGCTTGTGATTGTTCCTCAATAGCTTCTTTTCCTTTCTTTGAAGCTTGTGGTTGTTCCTCTTTCTTCTTGAACCTTTCTTGGTTCTTTTCTTTAATTGTCACTTGCTCTTTGCTGCTGCTGGCCTTGTCATCCTTTATTGACTTCTTGGTGGCTTCTTTCTCAGCTGGCCTTTTGTCATTTACCAAGGTTCTTCCACTCTTTAGTTGGATGGCTTTGTATTCTTCCTTGGGATTGGGAATGGTGTCACTTGGCAATGCATTGGTTGGCCTCTCAGCCACTGTTTGCTTTGATAATTGACCAGTTTGCCTCTCTAGATTCCGCAGTAAAGCTTCATGGTTTTTGCTGGTTAGCTCTTGTTGTTTCATCATCTTTTCCATTAGTATCTCCAAGTTAGAGATCCTTTGAGATTCTTGGGGTGGTTGTGGTTGATTATGGGATGTTGAGGGTGGATGATCGTTATTTTGGGTATTGGATGGGTTGTTGGATGGATAGTAGTTGGATTGAGGTTGATTGTTTTGTGGTTTTCTGTATTGGTTTTGGTTAGTGTTTTGATGGTTTTGATGGTTTGTGTTTCTGGAGTTGTTTGAGTTTCTCTGCCAAGGCTGTTGGTTTTGATTGTGATTGTCTCCCCACCTCAAATTGGGGTGATTTCTCCAGAATGAGTTGTAGGTATCTCCATAGAATTCACTCTGATTAACTCCTTGGTTGTGCATATAATTGAATTGCTCTTGCTGCTGCTCTTCATAGAGTTCCTCATTTTTCCCCCATGATGGTTGATTGGGAGTTTTCACTGCTGTAACTTGAAGTCCATCAATCTTCTTGGCCATCAGCTCTATCTATTGTTGAATCTGTTGATGCATCACCTTGTTTTGAGCTAAGATGGTATCCACACCTTCCAACTCCAATACACCCTTCCTTTGAGCTGGTTGGCATTGCCTTTAGTGACCATAGAAGTATTGGTTGTTTGTTACAGTGTCAATGAGGTGCTGAGCCTCCTCAGCTATCTTCATGAGTTGTAATGAACCTCCTGCTGAGTAGTCAAGTGCCTCTTGAGCTCTCAATGTCAATCCTTCATAGAATTTTTGAAGTTTATCCCATTCATTGAACATCTCTGGTGGACACTTTCTGAGTAAAGCTTTGTATCTTTCCCAAGCATCATACAATGACTCTCCATCCATCTGAGTGAATGTTTGGATCTCTGTTTTGAGTCTGATGATCCTTTGGGGAGGATAGAACTTGGATAGGAACTTGTTCACTAAATCCTCCCAATTGTTAATGCTTTCTCTTGGAAATGCCTCCAACCATTGAGCAGCTTTATCTCTCAGGAAAAATGGAAACAGCAACAACTTGTAAATGTTAGGATGCACACCATTAGTTTTCACTGTGCTACATATCCTCAGAAAGGTAGATAGATGCTGGTTTGGATCATCCAAAGGGCCTCCTCCATAAGAACAGTTATTTTGCACCAATGTGATGAGTTGAGGCTTCAATTCAAAGTTGTTTGCATTGACATTTGGAGTGAGGATGCTACTCCGACAATGCCTTAGATTAGGAAAAGTATAGGAGGCTAGAACCCTCCTTTGAGGCTGGCCATTGTTAGCCACTCCCTCTTGTGGATTTGGGGCATTCACCTCCATCTCTTGAATCTCTTCCTCTGATTCCTCTTCACCAATGACTCCCTTTCCTCTGGCTTCTCTTCTTATTCTTCGAAGAGTTCTCTCATCAATGTCACCAGAGGTGGAGACCTCTCTCCTTGCTTCTGTCATACATACAACACCAGAAACAACAAACAATCCACTCTATTGCTAGAGTTCTGTTAAAGTTAGCTTAAGCAAAAATTCAAATAGTTAGTATGCTTAGTAAAAATAAAAAAAATGCTTAATCTAGACTATCACCTTACTTAATCATTGTCAATCTAAATCAATCCCCGGCAACGGCGCCAAAAACTTGATGGCTGGAAAAACGATTCCACACAAAACTCACCGGCAAGTGTACCGAGTCGCATCAAGTAGTAATAACTCACAAGAGTGAGGTCGATCCCACAGGGATTCATGGATTGAGTAATTTTAGTTAGGTGATGAATTTAGTTAAGCGACTATTTGATGAATTGAGTGATTTTGATTGACAAAAGCTAAATTGCAAGTAAATAAAGGTGCAGAAGATAAATTGAGCAGAAGAATAAAGTGCAGAAGAGGTAAATTGCAAGTAACTTAAAGAACAAGAAAGTAAAAGAGCTGAAACTTGAATTGCAAGAAAAGTAAATTGCAGAAACTTAAAGTACAAGAAAAGTAAATTGATGAATCTAAATTGCTGAGAAATATAAATTGCTTGAAAAGTAAAATGGATTTGGGTACTGGGATTCAGAATTCAACAAGAAAATGTAAATTGAAGAAGATCAGAGAGCTCTGAGATGAAGAAATTCAGCGCAGTAGCCAAACAGAAATGTAAAATTGCTTGAAGAAACAACCAGCAAGAACACTTAACTCAATTATGAAATTCTAAAGAGAAATTGAAGATCGAAGAAGAGGAACGAGAATAGAAAGCAGATCTAGATCTCAATTGCCTCGTGATCAAGCAGAAAAGTAATTGCAGAAGAAATGAAAACGAAAAAATAAATGAAACTTAGATCCAATTCTCCAATTCCCAAAACTATATAAAAGAAAAGCAAAGATGATTCTCAGATCCAGATTCAATGAAATTCTTCAATCTCAATTCAAAAACCCAAAAGTAAAAGTTGCAAAAGAAAGAAAATGAAAATAGAAAACTAAACTCAGATCCAATTCTTAGAACAATTGAGAAGAAAGTGAAAGATGATTCTCAGATTTAGAATCAATGGAGCTCTTCAATCTCAATTCAAAATGCAAGAATAAACAGTAGAAGTTATAGAAGAAAAGAAAATGAAAACAGAAAGAAAACTAAATCCAATTCCCAATTCCCAAATTCCCAAATGAAAATTCAAAAGTGAAAAATTAAAATTGAGCTAAAAAGTTCCTCTACAAATCAAACTTAATCCTATTTATACACTTTCTATTTTGGTCTTCAAAGCTTGGAGTGGGCCTTTTGGTTTTTGAATTTGAAGAAGGATGGGTCCGGTTGGCTTTGGTTCAAGTGGGTTGGAAGCATGGGTCAGCTCCTAGGGGAGCGTCCATTTGGTCTTGTGAACTTAGCGTTCACTCTTTGTTGGTGAGCCTTGGTTGTAATTGCTCCTTGGCCTAGCATTCACTTTGTGAACGTTCCACTCACTCTTTGAGCGCTACATGCCTTTGCTTCCCTGGGTGAGCTTTGCTTTGCTTGGTTGAGGCACGAAAATGTGACAAAAGGGAGCGTAGCGTTGCTTTTTCCAAACGCTTGCTCCTTATTTTGCCTTGTACATGCTTGGCTTCTTGGGTGCGCTACGTTCACTAAAGTGAACGTTTAGGCCAAGGCTCTCTTGGTGCTTGGCCTTGTGTGCCTTTCTCCCCTTGATTGAGGCACGAAAAAGTGAGCAAAAGGGAGCGCTACGCTCGAATTTTGAGCGCTACTCCCCCTTGTCTTGATGCGCCCAGCTTTCCTCTTGGTGCCCTCTCTTCGAGCCTTAGCCAGTGCATGCTTGGTGCGTGCTGCTTGGAGTGCTACGTTCAATGTTTTGAATGCTCCTTGACTAGCCTTGATGCGCCTTGCTCCCTCCTTTGAGTGTCATGAAAAAGTGAACGTAGCGTTCACATTTCCAAACGTTACCCTTTGTTTGCTTTGTTCCCTTGTGAGTGCCACGCTTTATTTTCATGGGCCACGCTTTTTAAAGCGTGGCTTAAGGTCCAAAGAGTGCTCAAACTTCAAAAGTGTGCCAAAAATTCCTCTTTCCATCATTTCTTCACCTACAAGCAACCAAACAACTAATCAAAGTCCCACCAAAATCACTAGATCTTTGCATCATGTAATAAATCAAGATAAAAATAAAACCTATGATTTTGTGTAAAATAAATGATGTTTGATTGATTCAAGATGATCATGAAAATCCATTCCAATTACTGACTTATGGTGCAAGAAAGTGCATAAAACCTAATGAAACTAATGAAAAATGCTTGTAAAACTAGCATAAGATGACTTGTCATCAGGCGCGCACGCGCACCTCACGTGCACGCGTGGGTGTGGACAGTTGGGATTGGCGCGCAAAAATTGGCGCATCCGCGTGGATTAGCGAAATCTCCATCGACGCGCACGCGTACATGGCGCGCACGCGTGGTTTGCAAAAATCAATCGACGCGCACGAGTGCATGGCGCGTATGCGTGACAAGCTGTACGTGACCTCATTAAAGGAAATCGTGCCTGGCGATTTCTGAGGCAAAACAAGCCCAAATTCAAGCTGGTTCTGCATGGAAAAGACCCAAGGATGCTAGGGGAAAGGGGGGATCATTCATTGACACTTAGACACAATTTTAGCTAGTTCTTGGTTTTTGGTTCTTCTAGAGAGAGAAACCCTTGTTCCTTTCTAGATCTAGTTTTGATTTGATCTTCCCTTGTTGAATTCTGAATTGGATATTGTTGATTTCTAGTTTTAATTACTTAATTTGAATTCCTTAGTATAATTTCGTTTAGATCTTGTGTTAGATTTATGTTTTCTTGTCAATTGTCATTTTCTACCCATTTCATGAATCTTGTGGATCTTGAATTGTTAATGTTACATTGATGTTCTCCATGATTAATAGTGTTATTTGAGTGATTTTCTATTGATAATTGTTAGTGGGTACTTTTCAATTTCAATTTAATTGCATTTTGAATATGTCTTTTAGTGATGCTTACCATGTGTTTGATGAAATGTTTCCTTTGATTATGGAGTAGTTTTCTTGACTCTTGGCCTAGGCTAAGGGAATTGGGTAAACTTGAGTCATTGGGTCTAATGCATTTGATGATTTGAGAACCCTTAGTGATCAATTTGATAACCATTGACACTAGCCTATTACTAAGTCAATTGGTAACTAGGTTGGGCCTTATGGGTTGATGTTGACCAAGCCATTTAATATACGTCAAGTATAGAAGTAAATTTAATGAGTTTGGTTCCTCATAATTATCAAGATATGGTTATTAGACAAGGATGGTGACCCCAATTCTCATGCCAAGCCAAGAGTTGCTTTTAGTATTCATATTTGAAAACCCAAAAAATTCCAATTGCTTTGTTTTAGTTATAGTTACTTGTTTAGTTTTAGAGTAGAATTATATTGGATATTCTCTTATTAGTTTGGAATTGCTCACAACTTGCTTTAGCTACTTGAATTAGTTTCTTGCATTTTAAGATTTCTTGCTTGTTGAGGCTCTTAGTTTAATTCCTTGCTCATGACTTGCAACCCCAGATTTCTAACCAATGTTGACGCACATGTTTGCCCATTCCTTGTGAGACGACCCGAGGTTTGAATACTTCGGTTACTTTTACTGGGGTTGAACTTTGTGACAACCAATTCCATCTAAATTTGATTCGAGAGTTGATTATCGGTTTGGACTATACTGACAACGGAAGTATTTTGTGGAATTCCGAACCGGTATAAACCCTTGTATCAGAGGCAACCCGATATTTTTGTATCCTTAAGTTTGATGTTCTTACTTTGATTTTTTCTTTATTTGTTTATTTAGTTTTGTTTGAGTTTATACTATTTTTCCTTTGTTTTACATATGTTTTGGTCATGCAAAATGATTAGAATAGGAACAGGAGCAATTAAAAGGAATTTTTGACACCCTGGAGTTTTTCTTTGCTTGGGAACAAGCAAACTTTTAAGTTTGGTGTTGTAGAGTGCACTTTCTGTTTACCTTGTCATCAGTGGCATCATGGGGAGATAAATGTTCTTCATGGAGGAGCACAGCCGGAGGAATGAGACGGCCACTAGCATAACTGAGGTGGTTAAGTTCCTTTCATTCTATTTTCCCTTCCGTTCTTATTTTGTTGTCTTCTGTTTTCTGTTGCTTTGATTGTCTGTATGATCTTTAGTACGTTCAGTTCTTAGATTTAGTTTCATTCTATTATTTGCTTTTAGTTCAAAAAAAATGTCTCATGTACCGCTCACTGAGCTTGAATCTAAAAAGAAAAGAAAAGAAGTGACGTATTGCATGAGAAATTGAGTTTATATTTAAGAGTAGTCTTATTTACTTAAATGTGGTGGTATTATTTGTGATTCTGAATGCATGATGTGAACAGTGCATAGTTGAATTTGAATCAAAGGATGTTGGTGCATAAGGAATAGAAATTTAGAGAACTATTATGAATTCTCTGAATTAAACAAAAGCTTAATTCTTGAAGCAAAAGAAACAGCAAAAGAAAAATAAAAGCAAGGTCCAAGGCTCTGAGCATCAATGACTAGGAAGGTTAGTCATGATTAAAAGCTCAAAGAGTTATTTCCCTAGTCATATGCTTAAGGTGTAATTGTGTCAAGTAATCCTTGAGACAGAGCACTAAGAGTCGAGATCAAGTGCATTTAACAGAGTATGCCAAAGGCTTTGAGCACCACTGTCTGGGAAAGAGAGTTCCCCAATTAAGTGCTTGTGGTGTTTTTGTGTCAAGTGAAACTTGAGACAAAGCTTTTAAAGTCATGACTAGGCTCAAGGTGCAAAGCACCAAAGAAAAGAGAATTAAAAGAAATTTGCTGTGTTCAAGGATTAAACTGAAGTGTAGAAGATTAGAGAATTCATAATATTATCCGGATTCTAATTCTGAATGACAGTGACATTCTTCTGATTCAAAGGAGAGTGAGATGCCAAAACTATTCAGGATTTCAGTGTATAAACCCCACTTTGAGAAGAGACGGGAGCTTAATTGAATACTCGCTTCTCATGCAAATTCACATCCTGAGCCTATATTAGTTTGGTTGCTTGAGGACAAGCAACAATTCAAGTTTGGTGTTGTGATGCGTGAACATCCTTTCTATCTTTTCCTAGTGAATTTGCATTTAAATTACTAAGTTTAATGAAGATTTAATTACTTTTAGCCACTATGAATGCTACTTTGAGTTGTTTGCAATTTTTATTTATTTCATGTAGCATTCGCATGGATTTGACGGAGTTTTGTAGTAGAAAAGAAAGAAAGTGAATGATGCTATCAACCCCGACCTCCTTGTACTCAAACAGATATAACTTGAGCTACAAAAGTCCAATTGATGTGATTCTAGTGGCATTATAAAGCTAACTTCCAAGGCTTTCCAACAATGTATAATAATGCATACTTCTTCTCCATCACTCTCGGCCTTCACGGCGCCAAACTTGAGATACCTCAAGTTTGGCGCCACACATTCACTCTCTAAGGAAAGCATGCTGGCTTGCTGGAGCCAAACTTGAGGTGCACTTCAGCAAGGAGGACTTTGAAGGATTGCATGCGGTGCACTTGAAGCCAAACTTGAGGTTACTCAAGTTTGGTGCCAAGCAAAGAGAATTGAAGAATGCTTCACGTATCACTCCAAGCCAAACTTGAGACTACTCAAGTTTGGCACCAATAAAGACAATCCAAGGAATGCATCACGGGCTACTCCAAGCTAGACTTGAGACTACTCAAGTTTGGCGCCAACCTTTACAAATTAGGTGGTCTTCCATTCGTCCAAAGGCTTGCACAGATTGTTTATTGATTTGATTAAACTTTATATTTTATTTTAAAAATAGGAAAATATATTATTTAGTTTTAGGAAATATAATTTACATTAATTAGGATTAGATATAAAAGGAAAAATAATCAGCTCTTTGGGCCCATCTCTTCTCTCTTACCTTATTTTGCACTTTACAATTTTACAAAATCCTTTTTTCTCTCTGAACCATAAGCAACTAAAATCCCACTATTAAGGTTAGGAGCTCTGTTTATTCTATGGATTAATACTATTACTTTTCTATTTTAATTCATGTATTGATTTCGATTTCAAGAATTGTTTTCATTCTTTATCTTATGAATTTGGGTGGAACGGAAGTATGACCCTTGTTCTAATTGAGTTCTTGTAAAACATGGAAAAACTCTTTACTTGAACAACAGCTTCAAAATAATTTCTCCTAAATTTCTAATTATCTAGACTTAACGAGATACGTGACATATAATCCTCTTATATTTGGGTAATTAGGATTTCTGTGGCATATAAACTAGAATTGAACTTAACCCTCTAATTGGAATCAAGTGACCAAAGAATTGGTGGTTGATGAAGGTTAGAGGAGACTAAGGAATTAGGGTTTAGTCACATATAATTTTCCATGAATTGAATCTTGCATGATTAAAATAGTTGGTAAAAAAAGTCAATCCGGAAGATAGATATCTCTGAAACCTTAACTATTTTCTCCATATATATTTCACCTCAATTTACTGCTTGCTTTCTGATCTTCTGAATTTACTGTTTGATGCAATTAAACTCTCAACACTCTTTTCTGTTTGTCTAACTAAGTAAATCATTCAATCATTGTTTCTTAGTCCATCAATCCTCATGGGATCGACCCTCACTCACCTGAGGTACTACTTGGTACGACCCGGTGCACTTGTCGGTTGGTTTGTGGGTTACAAATTCCGTACCAGGTGCATCATACAAGATAATAGAGACAAGACGTAAATAATAGGTTCCAAGTAGGTTGGTCAAAATGGCAGAGTGCGTCTGGTTTATGTGACAAAAAAGTGCCTTTAAAACTTAAAGGTAAATACTATCACACTGCTATCAGACCGGCTATGCTTTATGGTACTAAAGAGAGAACTTTTGCGTGGTCTAGAATTCAGAATAAATTCCCGTTGCAAGTATAGCTTCTAAACCAACAAAAGTCCTTTCTTACAAACATTTTGGTTGTCACAAGTAACAAACCCCTTAAAAATTGATAACCGAAGTATTTAACCTCGGCTCGTCTTCTCAAGGAACTGCAGGGAGGTATGTTCTTATTATTGGTTATGAATTTTGTAAATTGGGGGTTTTGAGAGTAAGGAACAAATAATTTAAATGACAATTAAAATAAATAAATAACTATAAAATAAACTTTTGGAAATGCATGAAAATTCGAAAGTCCTATCCTAGTTATTCTTATGAGAATTGAAGTTAATCCCACTTAGTTAACTCTTACGGAAGCAAGAGAAAGTTAAGTGAACTAATTAGTTAGATTTCCCAAGTCCTAGCCAACTCCTAAGGAAAGACTAGAGTTAGTGGAATTCAATTCAATTAGCAAACATAACAATCAATCACGATAAGTTTAACAACTCAAGAATTTCCAGTTAATCAATTAAAGGCAAGGATATGAAAAGCTAAATAAGAATTATAAATCTGAAATACCTCAATTGCATTAATAAGAAAAAATCAATCTAAACATGAAGAGTTCATAAGCCAATTTGGCAACATAAGTAATTAAATGAGAGCATTAAAGTATCTGAAAGTAAAAGAGAAATATAAGGTAAAAGGAATATTGAACCTGATAAAGAATTGAAATACTAAATTGAAATAATAAGAAATCCTAATCCTAAAACCTAAGAGAGATGAGAGAACCTCTCCCTCTAAAAACTACATCTAAATCATGAAAAGTGAATAATTTGAGAGTTCTCCCTGAATGGATGCATTCCCCCACTTTATAACCTCTAATCTTTGTTTTCTGGACTTGGATCTGGGCCAAAAAGGGCTTCAGAAATCACTGGTAGCATTTTCTGCTTTTTCTGCACGTGGCATCTGTCACGCGTCCGCGTGGGTCACGCGGTCGCGTCATCTGAGAGTTTTTCTTGTCACGCGTTCGCTTCGGTCACGCGTACGCGTCATCTGCGTTCTGCTCAAGGCACGCGTCCGCATTAGTCATGCGTTCACGTCATTGCCTTTTCGCGCTGGGCATGCGGCCGCGTCGTCCATGCGTTCACGTCGCTACCAGTTTCTTCAAAAACTCCATTTTGTGCTTTCCTTCCATTTTTGTATGTTTCCTTTCCATCCTTTAAGTCATTCCTGCCTTAGGAGATCTGAAACTACTTAACACAAAAATCACGGCATCGAATGGTAATAAAAGGTAATTAAAATAATTATTTTTAAAGCATAGGAAGCATGTTTTTCACATATATCACATAATAGGGAAGGGAAAGTAAAACCATGCAATTTACATGAATAAGTGAGTGAAGGATTGAATAAATCACCTAAATTGAGCACAAAATACATCATAAAATATGGGTTTATCAGGTACAGAGTGTTAGGCGACCAAAGGGGAGCACAAACATAAGTTAAATGTAGCAGAGATGAAGATGTTGAGATGGATGAGTGGTCATACGCGATTGGATAAAATAAGGGACGAAGATATAAGAGAGAGTTGGAGTAGCATCTATTGTGAAAAATATGGTAGAATCGCGTTCAGGTGGTTTGGACATGTGAGAAGAAGACCGACAGAGCACTCAGTCAGGAGGGTGAATGAGATGGAAGATCGATAAGGGGTGAAAGGCAAAGGAAGACCTAGGAAGACCATCCATGAGGTGGTCGAACGGGATCTACATATAAATGGTCTCTCTGTAGACATGATACATGATAGAACTTAATGGCATCGTTTAATCCATGTAGCCAACCCCACCTAGTGGGACAAGACTTTGTTGTTGTGTTAATTTTGATATTGCAGGTTATAATAATCATATTGTATTTATGCATTTAAAAAAATAAAAATTAATTTTTATTACTTTAGATTTGTTTTGGAAAAAATCTGATAGTAATGATTAAATTTAATTTTTTAAAATAAAGTTTTGAATAATTTGTCGTCAAATTTTTCAAGAGAAAAAATTAACATTAAAAAGGACAAGAAAAAGTAAAATGAGACCAACATTATCGTTGAATTTTTTTTATAGTAATTTCTACCCAAATTTGCCACTATAAAATTTTTTACTGTCGAAAAAATTTAACGGTAATTAGTGATGAACCCCAATCTTAGGGTTCACTTGGTATAGAATTTAGAGGGTTTTATCAACATTTTGTCACACTTATCCATATAAAATTCATGGTTTTATGTCTCCTTCCTAATTTTGCTTGATGGTTGAAAACATGCTTTTTAGACCTTAATTACGCTATATTTTTATCTCCCTCTATTACCATTCGATGTCGTGATCTGTTTGTTGAGTGATTTCAGAGTTTATAGGGGCAAGAGTGGTCTAGAAGTAGAGGAAAGAAGCATGCATAAGTGGAAGGATCATGAAAAATGGAGCTTTGAAGTATTGACATCGATGCACACGCGTGGGAGCTGAATCTGGAATTGGCGCGAAAACATGGACGCACACGCGTGGCTGGGTAGAATCTTCATCGACGCGTACGCACGCCTGACGCGTACGCGTGGGTCGCAAAACCCAGACGATGCGTACGCGTGACGCGCGCACATGACCTCTTTAATAAAAGCGTGCCTAGCGATTTCAGAGGGTTTCCTGGCCCAATTCTGAGTGGAATTCTGGCGGAAAAAGATTAAAAGCACCAAGGATTGAAGGAGGACACATCTTTTACACTCTTTTCTAGTTAGTTTTTTTTGGAAGTTATATTTTTAGAGAGAGAAACTCCAACTTCTCTCTAGGTTTTTGGCTTTCTCAATTCTAATAGTACTTAGATCACTTGGTGAGATCTAAATTTGATTCAATTCTACATTGTTCTAGTTGTAGATCCTCTTCTTCTACTCTCAATTTGGTGTTTTTGTCACTCTAATGTTGTGGATCTTGGATCTAGACTCTGTCACTTTGATTTCTATTAATGCATTGATAAATTTCATGTTAATTGTTGTTAATTGTTGATTGTTGTTAATTGTTTGTAATAGATAGCTTTAATTCAATTCCTTCTCTCAATTTCATGATGTCTTCCATTATTGCTCACCAATTATTTGAAAAAATGTCAACTATAGCTATAGAGTAGATTTTCACTCTTGGCTTAGGGGTTGGATAATTGGAGACACTTGAATTGTCAAGACAATTTGTTGGTTGATAATTGGAAATTGCTAATTGATTTGAATGACACTAACTCTAGTCTTTCCTTAGGATTAGACTAGGACTTGTGGACTCAAATTAATTATCTCCACTTGACTTTCCTTCATAGTTAGAGGTTAACTAAGTGGAGCAAGGACCAATTCTCATCACAATTGTTAGAGGCAATGAGGATAGGAATTCCAATTCCCAACCCTAGCCAAGGCTTTTACATTGATTGATTGTCATTTACACTTGTGTAGTTCAATTTCTTGTGTCCATTAGCTTACTTGTTAATTGTTCATTGCTCTTATGCAAGCTTGTTTACATTTCTTGCATTCAACCTCAAACACAAAGAGAATCCCTAACCAATGATGTGTACCTTAGGGCAACTCCTGGGGAGAACAATGACGGGCGGAAAATTGCCGATTAAGAATTAATATACAAATAACGTTGCAAGTACAGTTCTTAACCGACGAAAATTCTACTTATCAATTTAGAAAGGATTGTCACAAATTGAGAATAAAATACTGGGAGTAGAAATCCCAGGTCATCTCCCAACGAGTTGACAAGAGAGTGCTATTTTATTAGTCAGGAATTTTCTGAGAAATTTTAAGAGTTGGAGAACAGAAAAATAAATGATTGTAAATTAAAGCAATGAAAATTAGCAAGAGAATTTATATAATCAGAATAAAAAGCCTTGACTGGGAAGATTAATTGGAAGTTCTATCCTTGTTGAATTTTCCCAAGTGTAATAGTAAGAGGTTATTGTTTTTACTTAGTTAACCTTTACCGAATAAAGGAAAGTCAAGTAATTGAGCTAACTCTGATTCACAAGTCTTAATCCTCTCCTATGGAAGGATTAGCGTTAGTGAATAGAGAGTTAGCCAACAATTTCCAATTAAAATTGACACTTGAGTATTCCAACTCAAGGGTATCCTTTTAATCAACTCCCAAGTCAAGTTGGGAGTCTACTCCATTAACATGAATGCCATTTTCATAAACCATAAAAGGGAATAAAAAGAAGACATGATAAATTAAATAAAATAATAACTAAAAATCAATTAAAAAGGTAAAAATAGTTCTTTACATTAATAAATTCCAAAATCAAAGATATCCATACTTAAATCTGAACAGGGTTAATGTGTGATTAAAAGAGTAAAAGAATAAGGAAACAAACTAGAATAATGGAAACTTCAATGGGAGTAGTGACTCTTCTCAATATCCAAATCAAAAGCATAAAAACTCTAAAACTATGAATGTGTAGAAAACCTAGAGGAAGTAGTGTTTCTCTCTATGATTCCAAACTAAAATTCAAAACTATGCGAATGAGAATGTGTGTTGAGTCTCTGCTTGTCCCCTGGCTCTAGTCTATGTTCCTGGGCCGAAAACTGGTCCAAACTCAGCCCAAACTCGCCCCCAGTGTCTTCTGAAATTTCTGCACGTGGCGTACGTCACGCGTACGCGTCACTCACGCGCACGCGTCGATGGTCATTTTCGCGTGTCATGCGTACGCGTCAGGTACGCGCATGCGTCGCTGTGAAAATCTCCAAATCACGCGCACGCGTGAGCCATGCGTGCGCATCGCTCCTCGCTGGTTATCTCCTTTATTTCTTGTGCTCCTTCTATTTTTGTAAGCTTTCTCTCCATCCTCTAAACCATTCCTGCCCTATATAGCCTGAAAACACTTAGCACACAAATCACGGCATCGAATGGTATAAAAGGGGATTAAGATACACAATTTAAAGACTTAGGAAGCAAGTTTTCAACCATAGAACAAAATTGGGAAGGAATTGTAAAATCATGCAATTTCTATGAATAAGTGTGCAAAGACTTGATAAAGACCACTCAATTAAGCACAAGATAAACCATAAAATAGTGGTTTATCAATCTCCCCACACTTAAACATTAGCATGTTCTCATGCTAAGCTCAAGGAAACAAAAGGAATGAATGGGAGAAAGTAAGACTCATGAGATGCAACCTATGTATGTGAATGAAGCTATATGCTAAGATTTTTCTATTTACTTGGTTAAAGGTAAATAAGTTCTCCAAGACAAACATAAATCAGATTCCACTAATTCAAATCACACAATAAAAGACAAGTAAACTTCTAAGAAGATAGCTCATGAAAGCAAGGAGCATTGAATCAAGCATTGAACCCTCACTGGTAGTGTATATGCACTCTAATCTCTCAAGTGTCTAGGGTCAATCACTCTACTCTTCTCTAGTCATGCTTTCTAAAACTTTGTTCTTCATCTAACCAATCAACAAATATTTAGTATACCAATGCAAACATCATGAGGTCTTTTCAAGGTTGTAATGGGGCTAAGGTAAGGGTGAGGATATATGTATGGCCAAGTGAGCTATAATATGAATCTATGACTAACCTAAGCTCTCACCTAGCACACACACACTCTATGTGATTCTAAAATCATGCCTAGCTACCCATAATTTCCACTTTTGCATCACAAACTCATGTATCAAATTTTCTTTTATTTCACCACATATGCATTGATCTTTTATTAAACTTAACATTTGGGGTGATTTTATCCCCTATTTATTTATTTATTTATATTGTAATAATTTTTTTTTGATGAACATGAAAGCAAACATAACATATCAATACACATGGTTTTTCTGGTCTCACATGAGTAGGCACCCAAATTCCCAATATCTTGTCAATAAGACTCAACACTTTCTCATCAACCCAAGTTCCCACAATTCCCCACACTTAATTGATACACAATCTCTATCTTAAGCTAACCAAAGATTTAATTAGGGTAATTAATTGTTTTTCCGCTTAAGGCTAGTGATGTGGCAAATAAAGGTAATTGAAATGGTAGACTATTTGGGATAAGTGAGCTAGTAACAAATGATGGCCTCAATCGTATGTATGCATATAAATATACTAAACAATGGACATATAGAATGGAACAAACTAGAGATTGCAATCATAGAGAAGAAACACACAAGAATAAAAATTATGGTTAAATAATGTAACCATATAGATAAGCTCAAAATCTCACAGGTTGTGTGTTCTTAGCCATAAACCATGTTCCAAATCACAATCTTCAAACAAGTTTAACAAAAAAGTTTTAATTTAAATTAGCGAAATGCTATAAAAAGGGTCTTGAAAAGAAATTTATTACTTTAACCAAGCAAAATATACATGCAAGCAACTATTATCATGCAATCTATCCTACCTACAAAAGAAAAAGTCAAATATTGGTGTTAAGAGAGAGAAATTACCTTCGGAAGTCAAGGACTGACTTCCCCACACTTAAGGAGCAAGGTAGGGTTGGAAGCATCGCCTCCGCTGTTTGGTTCGCCATGGCTCCCTATGCTACTGGATGAAAGAGAGTCCAGGGTGTCCTTCTGCTCTGGAGGTGGGTAAGTACAAATGATGAGTTCCTTCGGATAGTTGTATCGGCACTTGTTACGGCACTCCATTTGCTCTATCCGCCGGTCTTGCCAGTTGAACCGCTCAAGGATCTGAAGGAACATCTGATGGATGGATGGTGCTTGTGGTGTGGATGAAGGTGGAGTAGAAGAAGGAGTAGTATCCAAAGATGAGGCTACAGGCCGGCTCACAGAGGGAACTGGTGGCCTGATGTACTTCCCATTCGGGACATATTGGTCGGCCCTAGGGATCATGACCTTCGTGTCTCCTGCCCGATAGAAAACACCTGCTGCAGAGACTAAATCTGAAACCAATGCGTGGAAAGGTAGGTTACCTGCAATCTGTATGTGTCCCATGGCTTGCCGGATGTGTCGGGGCAGGTTGAGAGGTTGCTCTGTTAGGATGCACCAGATGAGAACAGCTGATGAGCGGATATTTTATACGCTTTTTGGGGGTATTTTCATATAGTTTTTAGTAGGATCTAGCTACTTTTTAGTATATTTTTATTAGTTTTTATGCAAAAATCATATTTCTAGACTTTACTATGATTTTGTGTGTTTTTCTGTGATTTGAGGTATTTTCTGGCTGAAATTGAGGGACCTAAGCAAAAATCTGATTCAAGGCTGAAAAAGGACTGCAGATGTTGTTGGATTCTGACCTCCCTGCATTCGAAATGGATTTTATCCACAAAAGCCCAATTGGCGCGCTCTCAATTGCGTTGGAAAGTAGTCATCCTGGGCTTTCCAGTAATATATAATAGTCCATACTTTGCCCGAGTTGAGATCACGCAAACTGGCGTTTAACGCCAAGTCTCTACCCTATTCTGGCGTTAAACGCCAGAACTGGCATAAAAGTTGGAGTTAAACGCCCAAACTGGCACAAAAGCTGGAGTTAAATGCCAGGAGCAGCCTATGCACGTGAAAGCTTCAATACTCAGTCCAAACACACACCAAGTGGGCCTCGGAAGTGGATTTCTGCACTATCTATCTTAGTTTACTCATTTCTGTAAATCTAGGTCACTAGTTTAGTATAAAAACTACTTTTAGAGACTTACTATGGATCTCATGACATTTTACATCAGAACTTGTATTTTCTACGGCGTGAGTCTCTAAACTCCATGGTTGGGGGTAAGGAGCTCTGCTGTGTCTCGATGGATTAATGCAATTACTACTGTTTTCCATTTAATCACGCTTGTTTCTATTCTAAGACATCCACTCACACTTCAACATGATGAATGTGATGATCCGTGACACTCATCACCATTCTTAACCTATGAATGCGTGCCTGACAACCACTTCCGTTCTACTTTAGATTGAGTGTGTATCTCTTTGGTTCCTGGTTCACGCATTTGATTGCATCTCCTAACAACAGAGCATTCAAATCTGTGAGACCAGAGTCTTCGTGGTATAAGCTAGAATCAATTGGCAGCATTCTTGAGATCTGGAAAGTCTAAACCTTGTCTGTGGTATTTCGAGTAGGATCTGGGATGTGATGACTGTGACGAGCTTCAAACTCGCGAGTGTTGGGCGTAGTGACAGACGCAAAAGGATCAATGGATCCTATTCTGACATGAGTGAGAACCGATAGATGATTAGCCGTGCGGTGACAGCGCATTTGGACTATTTTCACTGAGAGGACGGATGGTAGCCATTGACAACGGTGATCCACCAACATACAACTTGCCATGGAAGGAGCCTTGCGTGCGTGAATAAGAAGACAGTAGGAAAGCAGAGATTCAGAAGACAGAGTATCTACAAAACCTCAACCTGTTCTCCATTATTGCATAACAAGTATTATTTATTTTATGTTATTTACTCTTCATAAACCCAACCATTTTTATTACTAATTTCCTGACTAAGAGTTACAAAATAACCATAGCTTGCTTCAAGCTGACAATCTCCGTGGGATCGACCCTTACTCACGTAAGGTATTACTTGGACGACCCAGTGCACTTACTGGTTAGTGGTACGAATTGTGAAAAGTGTGATTTACAATTTCGTGCACCAAGTTTTTGGCGCCGTTGCTGGGGATTGTTCGAGTTTGGACAACTGACGGTCTATTTTGTTGCTTAGATTAGGAAAAATTTTTCTTTTTGGTTTAGAGTCTTCTATTATTATTTTTGGTTAAAATTTTAAAATCCTTATTTTATTTTTCTAAATTATTTTCGAAAATTTTCAAAACCAATAACTTCATAATTTAGTCTTCTGTTTGAGTTTAGTTTCATATTTTAAGTTTGGTGTTAATTGCATAAGTTTATTTTTCTTTCATTTTTTTTCAAATTATTAGTGCTCAGAGTATAAAAATTTTTAAGTTTGGTGTCCTTAGTGTTTCTGTTCTCTTAAAAATTTTTCAAAAGTTGCTCTCAGTGTTCATCTTGATATTCAAAGTTTTCCTATTTGTTTTCTTTGTTTTGATCTAAAAAATTCTAAGTTTGGTCTCACTTTATTGTTTTTCTCTTTCCTCATTAAATTCGAAAAATATCTTTCATATTTATTTAATTGAATTTTCAAAAATTTTATTTAAAAATTCAGATTTTTATTTTCGAAAAATATCTTTCATAGTTTTGAAATTTCAAAATTCAAAATCCCTTTCAAAAATCATATCCAAAGTTTTCAATTCTTCTTAATTAAGAAATTATTTTAGTTTTCGAATTTATTTTTTCTTTTTCTTTTAGTTTTTGAAATTTATGTTTTAATTTCTAATTATTTATTTTATCTTATTTTTTATTTATTCGGTTTGTTTTCAATTAAATAAAATAAAAATTAAAAAAATATATATTTTATTTGCAATTCACATCAATTCCCTTTTCTCCATCATGGACCTAAGTGGAAATGAACAGTCCAGAAGGACTTGGGGTCATATGCTAACCCCATTACTGCTGCATACGGGAGTAGTATCTATATACCCCCAATCAGAGCAAGTAGTTTTGAGCTAAATCCTCAGCTCATTATCATGGTGCAGCAAAATTGCTAGTATTCCAGTCTTCCACAGGAAGAACCTACTGAGTTTCTAGCACAATTTTTACAAATTGATGACACAGTATATAATAAAGAAGTGGATCAGGATGTCTACAGATTATTATTGTTTCCATTTGCTGTAAAAGATCAAGCTAAGAGGTGGTTAAATAACCAACCCACAGCAAGTATAAGAACATGGAAATAGTTATCAGACAAATTTCTGAATCAATATTACCCTCCAAAATGGATGACACAACTAAGGCTGGACATCTAAGGCTTTAAACAAGAGGATAATGAATCTCTTTACAATGCCTGGGAAAGGTACAGAGGGATGCTAAGGAAATGCCCCTCTAAAATATTTTTAGAGTGGGTACAGTTAGACATCTTTTACTATGGGCTTATAGAAAAAGCTCAAATATCTCTAGATCACTCAGCTGGTGGATCTATACATATGAGAAAGACAATTGAAGAGGCTCAAGAGCTCATTGATACAGTTGTTAGAAATCAGCATTTGTACTTAAGCAGTGAATCCTCCCTGAAAGAAGAGGCTAAAGCAGTATCCACTGAACTTAGTCCTCAAGAACAACTTGTTGAACTCAATCAGTAATTGCTTATTATAACAAAACAGTTCGCAGAATTCAAGGAGATGCTCCAAGACACTAAAATTGCTAATCAAAATGTGGAAGCACAATTGGATCAGACAAGACAGCAGCTATCTAAACAGATAACAGAAGAATGCCAAGCTATTCAATTAAGGAGTAGGAAGACATTAAATGTCTCAACTCAAGGCAGCAGAAAGCCAAGAAAGGAACAACTGACAGAGGATAAGCAGACCACTACTCAAAATCCTTCTGAGGACAGTAAGAGCCCAGAGAGGAATTATTCTGGCGTTTAAATGCCAGAAAAGGGTGAAAAACTGGCGTTAAACGCCCAATCCATGTCCAATTCTGGCGTTCAAACGCCAGAAAAGGGTAGGAATCTGGCGTTAAAAGCCCATCCATCTCCCTATCCTGGCGTTCAAATGCCAATGAGGGATCAGACACCTACAAGTGCTGGTAATAACTCCCTCAAGAAGGCTTCTCAACCTGCCTCGGTAGGAAATAAACCTGCAGCAACTAAGGTTGAAGAATATAAAGCCAAGATGCCTTATCCTCAGAAACTTCGCCAAGCGAAACAGGATAAACAATTTGCCCGCTTTGCAAACTATCTCAGGACTCTTGAAATCAAGATTCCGTTTTCAGAGGCACTTGAGCAAATACCCTCTTATGCTAAGTTCATGAAAGAGATCTTAAGTTATAAGAAGGATTGGAGGAAAACTGAAAAAGTCTTCCTCACTAAAGAGTGCAGTGCAGTCATTTTAAAGAGCTTACCAGAAAAGCTTAAGGATCCTGGGAGCTTTATGATACCGTGAACATTAGAGGGTACTTGTACCAAGACAGCTCTATGTGATCTTGGGGCAAGTATCAACCTAATCCCTGCATCCACTATCAGAAAGCTTGGCTTGACTGAAGAGGTCAAGCCAACCCGGATCTGTCTTCAACTTGCTAATGGCTCCATTAAGTACTCATCAGGCATAATTGAGGATATGATTGTCACAATTGGGCCATTTGACTTTCCCACTGACTTTGTAGTGCTGGAAATGGAGGAGCACAAGAGTGCAACTCTCATTCTAGGAAGACCTTTCCTAGCAACTGGACGAACCCTCATTGATGTCCAAAAAGGGGAAGTGACCTTGAGAGTCAATGAGGATGAGTTTAGGCTGAATGCTGTTGAGGCAATGAAGCATCCAGACACATCAAAAGACTGCATGAGTGTTGATATTATTGACTCCCTAGTAGAGGATATCAACATGGCTGAGAGTCTCGAATTAGAGCTAAAAGACATCTTTAAAGATGTTCAGCCTGATTTGGAAGAACCAGAGGAAATAAAAGAACCTCTGAAAATTCCTCAGGAAGAGGAGAAATCTCCTAAACCCGAGCTCAAACCACTATCACCATCCCTGAAATATGCATTTCTGGGAGAAGGTGACACTTTTCTGGTGATCATAAGTTCTGCTTTAAATCCACATGAAGAGAAAGCACTAATTCAAGTGCTAAGGACACACAAGACAACTCTTGGGTGGTTCATAAGTGATCTTAAGGGCATTAGTCCAGCAAGATGCTTGCACAAGATCCTATTGGAGGATGATGCTAAGCCAGTGGTTCAACCACAGAGGCGGCTAAATCCAGCCATGAAGGAGGTGGTGCAGAAAGAGGTCACTAAGTTACTAGAGGCTGGGATTATTTATCCTATTTTTGATAGTCCCTGGGTGAGCCCTGTCCAAGTTGTCGCCAAGAAGGGAGGCATGACAGTGGTTCAAAATAAAAAGAATGAACTGGTTCCTACAAGAACAGTTACAGGGTGGCGTATGTGTATTTATTACAGAAGTCTCAATACAGCCACCAGGAAGGATCACTTTCCTTTACCATTCATAGACCAGATGCTAGAGAGACTAGCAGGTCATGAATATTGCTGCTTTTTGGATGGCTATTCAAGTTACAACCAAATTGCAGTAGATCCTCAGGACCAAGAGAAAACAGCATTCACATGTCCTTCTAGAGTATTTGCCTACAGAAGGATGCCTTTTGGTCTGTGCAATGCACCTGTAACCTTTCAGAGGTGCATGCTCTCTATCTTCTCTGATATGGTAGAAAAATTTCTGGAAGTCTAAATGGATGAATTCTCAGTATTCGGAGACTCATTCAGCTCCCGCCTTGACCATCTAGCACTTGTTCTGAAAAGGTGTCAAGAGACCAACCTAGTTTTAAACTGAAAAAAATGTCACTTTATAGTGACTGAAGGAATTGTCCTTGGGCATAAAATTTCAAACAAGGGAATAGAGGTGGATCAAGCTAAAATAGAGGTAATTGAACAATTACCACCGCCTGCCAATGTTAAGGCAATTAGAAGCTTTCTGGGGCATGCAGGATTCTATAGGAGGTTTATAAAGGATTTTTCAAAAATTGCAAAACCTCTAAGCAATCTGGTAGCTACTGACACGCCATTTGTGTTTGACACAGAGTGTCTACAGGCGTTTGAAACTCTGAAAGCTAAGCTGGTCACAGCACCAGTTATTTCTGCACCAAACTGGACATTACCATTCGAACTGATGTGTGATGCTAGTGACCATGCCATTGGTGCAGTATTGGGACAGAGGCATAACAAGCTTCTGCATATCATTTATTATGCTAGCCGTGTTTTAAATAATGCACAGAAAAATTACACAACCATAGAAAAAGAGCTGCTTGCAGTGGTTTATGCCATTGACAAGTTTAGATCATACTTAGTAGGATCAAAAGTGATTGTGTACACTGACCATGCTACTCTTAAATATCTACTTACAAAGCAGGATTCAAAACCCAGGCTCATAAGATGGGTGTTGCTTCTGTAAGAGTTTGATATAGAAATAAGAGACAGAAAAGGGACAGAGAACCAAGTGGCTGATCATCTGTCCCGGATAGAACCAGTAGAAGGGGCGTCCTCCCCCTCTATTGAGATCTCTGAAACCTTCTCGGATGAGCAATTATTTGCCATTCAGGAAATACCATGGTTTGCAGACATTGCAAACTATAAGGCTGTAAGATTCATACCCAAAGAGTACAGCAGGCAGCAAATAAAGAAATTGATTTCTGATGCAAAGTACTACTTATGGGATGAACCATATCTCTTTAAAAGATGTGCAGACGGAATAATCCGTAGATGTGTGCCCAAGGAAGAGGCACAGAAGATCTTATGGTATTGCCATGGATCACAATATGGAGGCCATTTTAGAAGTGAGTGAACGTCCACAAGAGTCCTCCAATGTGGCTTCTACTGGCCCACCATTTACAGAGACTCCCGAGAGTTTGTACGTAACTGTGACAGTTGCCAAAGAGCTGGCAATCTGCCTCACAGTTATGCCATACCTTAACAAGGGATCTTAGAGATTGAGTTGTTTGATGTATGGGGTATTGACTTCATGGGGCCTTTCCCACCATCATACTCAAACACTTATGTCCTGGTGGCAGCAGATTATGTATCTAAGTGGGTGGAGGCGATTGCAACACCCACCAATGATACTAAGACAATGATGAAGTTCCTCTAGAAGCATATCTTCAGCAGGTTTGGTGTCCCTAGGATACTGATCAGTGATGGGGGCACTCATTTCTGTAATAAACAGCTTGACTCCGCTCTAGTCCGATATGGAATTAACCACAAAGTGGCGACTCCGTATCATCCCCAGACAAATGGGCAGGCTGAAGTCTCAAATAGAAAACTTAAAATAATCCTGGAACGGACTGTGAGTAACCGCAGAAGGGATTGGGCAAGAAGTCTGGACGATGCTCTGTGGGCATACAGAACAGCATTCAAGACTCCCAAAGGGACCTCTCCATACCAACTTGTGTATGGAAAATCGTGCCATTTGCCTGTGGAACTGGAACACAAGGCCTACTGGGCAACTAAATTCCTAAATCTTGATGCTAAGTTAGCTAGAGAGAAAAGATTGCTCCAGTTGAATGAGCTAGAGGAATTCAGACTCAATGCTTTTGAAAATGCAAAATTTTACAAGGAAAAAGCAAAAAGGTGGCATGACAAAAAACTGTCATCCAGAGTCTTTGAGACAGGACAAAAGGTTCTGCTGTTCAACTCTAGGCTCAGATTGTTCCCCGGAAAACTAAAATCCCGGTGGAAGGGACCATATGTGATTACAAGTGTGTCACCCTATGGCTATGTGGAGCTTCAAGATATTGATTCTAATAAGAGGTTCATTGTTAATGGACAGAGAGTCAAGCATTATCTTGAAGGTAATGTTGAGCAAGAATACTCAAAGCTGAGACTAGATTAAAGCTCAGTAAGGTCCAGCTAAAGACAATAAAGAAGCACTTGCTGGGAGGCAACCCAGCTATTAGCAAAGTTTATTTGTTATTCAAATAATAATTATAAGAGTTTGATATAAATTATCTTCAAGGTTAATTATCAATTGCAGGAGTTCACAGAGTTACAGAAGGATTCAGAGCATAAAGCAGAGAAAAGGAGCTCACTGGCATAAAAATGCCAGTAGAGATACCTTTCTGGGCGTTAAATGCCAAAATGGGTACCATTCTGGAAGTTTAACGCCAGAATTGTGGCATCCTGGGCGTTTAGAAAAAGGCCCAGTGATAAAGGCTTTCTGGCGTTTAACGCCAGCCAGGGTACTTGTTGGGCGTTAAACGCCCAAAAGAAGCAACAAATGGGCGTTAAACGCCAGAATGGGTGCCATTCTGGGCGTTTAACGCTAGGAATGTGGAGGGGAGGAAGTTTTGTTTCCAACTCAAATTTTTTTCAAATTTTCATGGTTCCATCCAAAATTTCTTGCATAAACATGTTACAAATTATCATCTTTCAATTTCAATTTAAAAAAAACAAATTAAAAATAAATTTTTCTTTAATCCTAAAAATCTTTCTCAAATCTTCTTCAATTTCTTCTCAAATCTTTTTCAACTCATCATACTATCTTTTCAAATTCAGATTTATCTTTTTCAAATCTCTTATATCATTTCAATTTTAAAATTTCATCTTTTTCATATCATATTTATCTTTTACAAATCATATCTTCTATCATATCTTTTTCAAAATTTTCGAACCCACCCCCTCCCTTATAAATTCACACTCGGCCTCCCCCTCTCCTCCATAACTCGAATTTGACTCTCCTTCTATTCATCTCCTTTCCTTTCTTTTGCTTGAGGACAAGCAAACCTCTAAGTTTGGTGTGTTTTTCATGATCACTGAGCTAAGATTCACTCAGATCATGACTCCTAAGGGAAAACAAACCACTTCAAGAGGCAAGAAAGAGAACACTCCAAAACCACTTTGGAATCAAGAGAGGTTCTTAACCAAAGAACATGCAGACCATTACCATAAAATAATGTGTCTAAGGTCAGTAATCCCGGAAGTTAAATTCGATCTAAAAGAAGACGAATATCCGGAGATCCAAGAGCAGATTTGAAACAGGGGCTGGGAAATTCTAGCTAATCCTGAGACAAAGGTGGGTAGAAACATGGTTCAGGAATTCTACTCAAATCTGTGGCAAACAGATAAGCAAAGAATGACTGAAACTGCCTTCTATACCTTTCGAACCATGGTCAAAGGGAAGATTATTTACTTCCACCTGGACAAAATAAGAGAGGTCTTCAAGCTACCTCAACTACAAGATGATCCAGAATCCTTTAATAGGAGAATGATGAGATTAGATAAGCGCTTGGACCAAGTTCTAGAGAACATATGCATCCCTGGAACCAAGTGAATAACCGACACAAAGGGTGTCCCAAATCAACTCAAGAGAGGAGATCTCAAACCAGTTGCTAGGGGATGGCTGGACTTCATTGGGCATTTTATACTACCCACCAGCAACCGCTCTGAAGTCACTGTCAAAAGAGCAGTGATGATCCACTGCATTATGCTGGGAAACGAAGTGGAGATTCATCATCTGATTTCCTGTGATCTTTACACAATTGCAAACAAGAACTCTACTGACGCCAAATTGGCTTACCCAAGCTTAATCTCTCTGCTATGTAAAGATGCTGGGGTAAAGATGGGAGTGGATGAGTATATCTCAATCGAGCACCCAATCACCAAAAAGTCAACGGACGGACAACAAGTGTAAGATAACTCCATCAAAAGGAGGGCACAGGAGTTCCTCCCAGAAATTCCTCAGATTGACTACTGGACCCGCCTAGAAGTATCTGTCACCAAGCTACAAGAAGCTATGGATCAACTGAAAGAAGAACAGCAAATTTATAGCATGCTCTGCAAACTGCTAAAGGAACAAGAGAAGCAAGGGTGTGAGCTACAGGAGCTGAAGCGCCAGAAGCTGTCTCTTGAAGGACCAGACACCCCACGGATTGAAGGAGCATCCATCTCCCAAAATAAAGGTTGTTGAGTCCTAATCTTAACTTTGTGATAACTTTTGCTATTAGAGATCTACCTTAGGAGTCACATGAATAATAGTAATTAGTATCTTTATTTTTATTTTTTATTTTTTTATTATCTCCAAGTAAGCTATAAATTATTTTTCTCATCATCATTAAACATGAATAAAATAGCAGATTTTTGTTTAGAATAAGGAGGCAGTTTTATTTTCGAGTTCTTAATAAGAAAAATTTAAATTATTTATATGTGGTGGCAATACTTTTTGTCTTCTGAATGAATGCTTGAACAGTGCATAATTTTTGATAGTGAAGTTTATGAATGTTAAATTTATTGGCTCTTGAAAGAATAATGAAAAAGGAGAAATGTTATTGATAATCTGAAAAATCATAAAATTGATTCTTGAAGCAAGAAAAAGCAGTGAATACAAAGCTTGCGAAAAAAATAAAAAAAAATGGCGAAAAATAAAAGAAAAAGAAAGAAAAAGAAAAAGCAAGCAGAAAAAGCCAATAGCCCTTTAAACCAAAAGGAAAGGGTAAAAAAGGATCCAAGGCTTTGAGCATTAATGAATAGGAGGGCCTAAAGGAATAAAATTCTGGCCTAAGCGGCTAAACATAGCTGTCCCTAACCATGTGCTTGTGGTGTGAAGGTGTCAAGTGAAAAACTTGAGACTGAGCGGTTAAAGTCGTGGTCCAAAGCAAAAAGAGTGTGCTTAAGAACTCTGGACACCTCTAACTGGGGACTTTAGCAAAGCTAAGTCACAATCTGAAAAGGTTCACCCAGTTATGTGTCTGTGGCATTTATGTATCCGGTGGTAATACTGGAAAACAAAGTGCTTAGGGCCACGGCCAAGACTCATAAAGTAGCTGTGTTCAAGAATCAACATACTAAACTAGTAGAATCAATAACACTATCTGAATTCTGAGTTCCTATAGATGCCAATCATTCTCAACTTCAAAGGATAAATTGAGGTGCCAAAACTGTTCGGAAGAAAAAAGCTACTAGTCCCGCTCATCTAATGAGAATTTGAGCTTCATATAAAACTATGAGATGTTATTGCCTCTTGATTTTCTTTCAATCCTATTTTATTTATCTAGTTGCTTAAAGACAAGCAATAGTTTAAGTTTGGTGTTGTGATGAGCAGATATTTTATACGCTTTTTGGGGGTATTTTCATATAGTTTTTAGTAGGATCTAGCTACTTTTTAGTATATTTTTATTAGTTTTTATGCAAAAATCACATTTCTGGACTTTACTATGAGTTTGTGTGTTTTTCTGTGATTTCAGGTATTTTTTGGCTGAAATTGAGGGACCTGAGCAAAAATCTGATTCAAGGCTGAAAAAGGACTGCAGATGCTGTTGGATTCTGACCTCCCTACACTAGAAATGGATTTTCTGGAGCCACAAAAACCCAATTGGCGCGAGTTTAATTGCGTTGGAAAGTAGACATCCTGGGCTTTCCAGAAATATATAATAGTCCATACTTTGCCCGAGTTGAGATCATGCAAACTGGCGTTTAATGCCAAGTCTCTACCCTATTCTGGCGTTAAACACCAGAACTGGCATAAAAGTTAGAGTTAAATGCCCAAACTGGCACAAAAGCTGGAGTTAAACACCAGGAGCAGCCTATGCACGTGAAAGCTTCAATACTCAGCCCAAACACACACCAAGTGGGCCCCAGAAGTAGAATTCTGCACTATCTATCTTAGTTTACTCATTTTCTGTAAACCTAGGTTACTAGTTTAGTATAAAAACTACTTTTAGAGACTTATTATGGATCTCATGACATTTTACATCAGAACTTGTATTTTCTACGGCATGAGTCTCTAAACCCCATGTTTGGGGGTGAGGAGCTCTGCTGTGTCTCAATGGATTAATGCAATTACTACTGTTTTCCATTCAATCACGCATGTTTCTACTCTAAGACATCCACTCGCACTTCAACATGATGAATGTGATGATCCGTGACACTCATCACTATTCTCAACCTATGAATATGTGCCTGACAACCACTTCCGTTCTACCTTAGATTGAGTGTGTATCTCTTTGATTCCTGGTTCACGCGTTTGATTACATCTCCTGACAATAGAGCATTCAAATCTGTGAGACCAGAGTCTTTATGGTATAAGCTAGAATCAATTGGCAGTATTCTTGATCCGGAAAGTCTAAACCTTGTCTGTGGTATTCCGAGTAGGATCTGGGATGGGATGACTGTGACGAGCTTCAAACTCGCGAGTGTTGGGCGTAGTGACAGACGCAAAAGGATCAATGGATCCTATTCTAACATGAGTGAGAACCAACAGATGATTAGCCGTGCGGTGACAGCGCATTTGGACCATTTTCACTGAGAGGACGGATGGTAGCCATTGACAATGGTGATCCACCAACATATAGCTTGCCATGGAAGGAGCCTTGCGTGCGTGAAGTAGAAGACAGTAGGAAAGCAGAGATTTAGAAGACAGAGTATCTCCAAAACCTCAACCTGTTCTCCATTACTGCATAACAAGTATTATTTATTTTATGTTATTTACTCTTCATAAACCCAACCATTTTTATTACTAATTTCCTGACTAAGAGTTACAAAATAACCATAGCTTCTTCAAGTCGACAATCTCTGTGGGATCGACCCTTACTCACGTAAGGTATTACTTGGACGACCCGGTGCACTTGCTGGTTAGTGGTACGAGTTGTGAAAAGTGTGATTTACAATTTCGTGCACCAACAGCCATGTCCGCTGTGAAGGTGGACTCGTGAGTGCTCAAAAAGATATAGTGGGACATAATCTGTGCCCACACGCGAGCCTCCAAGGTGAGTGACTGGGCTAAGATGTTCTTGGGTTTTGATCGATGCTGCCTGTAGATCCAGGTGCTGCCAGGTTGGGCTATAACTCCGAGGATGCTATCCCAGTCGAACTGATATATTTGGCGCTTAAGAGAGGCCTCTTGATATGCATCCAATCCTTCTGGACTAGGTGGAAGATCCAGTGCTCGCTGTATGGTACTCTCGAAGATAGGGACTTGCTGCTGACGAACGTAGACAGTCTGAAGAGTAGGCGAGTAGAAGTTGGAGTAGAATTCAACTACCCATGATAAGTTGACCTCTTGTGGCTGCCTCCTCAAAAATCCCCACTGTCTCCTCTCAATTTGGGGCTCCACAAAATCAACGAAGTGTGTTGGGACAATGAGTAGATGCTCATTGTTGTAGTTTCTCTCGGCTAGGTTGGGGAACATCTATTCGCAATAACGGTTAGTGAACCGTGTGGAGTCCCGTGCGGGAAAGGCTTTCTCTGCTTCATCAACTTTAATGATCCTCTTTACCCGCTTTGTTGGCGGCTTGACACTGGTAGATGGTGGTGCTTTAGCCGGTGTTCTCTTGGTTCCTCTCCTTGCCGGTGTCTTGTCAGTGGCCTTCTCTTTTCCTTTCTTGGTACCCATGCCTAAGGAAGAAAGAAAGAGGAAGATTGTGAAATATAGATATGAAAGAACCGGAAGGAAGAAATTCCAAGTAATAATGAATGCCAAAGAAAAGATAATAGCTTAAATACATGGTAGCTACAACATGTAGGTAAGACATCAATTAAGAGCAAGAAGGCAATTCATAATAATTAGATGCAAGAGGGTAAAAGGATGCAAGTAATAGGCATGAGAAGCATAACTCAGGCATCAATAATTAAATGTACCAAATTAAAGAGTACTTAGATGATGACAATTGTGAATGATAATCCCATTACATGTGGAATGCAAGTGTTGTGAAAAAGAGGCATTCAAGTAAAAGAGTAAAAGAAAATAGGATGCCAAATGCCATAAGAGCTTTTTCACAAACACTTGGTGTGCAAGTTAAAATAGGAATTAAAATAATGAATCCAAATATATATGAGAGCCAAATTTACATGTCAATTGTCAAATTACTCCTCATAAGATGCACATGACGCGTGCGCGTCAGTCACATGATGGTGTTTATGCTTCTAGCACAGTTCCAACCCCAAGCCATCACAAAATCTCTGCTTAGCACGCTATTTATGCCGATTTCCAGGGTCACGCGTACGCATCAGCGACGCTTACGCGTGAGCTACTGAAAGCGCAAGCGACGCGCATGCGTGAGGGACGCGTACTCGTGGCTTTGCTTGTGCGCAAAGCACGTTTCCAGCTCCGCTCCTGCCCAACTTTCTGTTCAATACCTATTATTCTCACATTCACATATGACGCGTACGCGTCGTGGATGCTCGTGCGTCGAATGCACTTTTTTTATGCAGAATGCATAATGCATATGAGTATGTAGAAATTATGAACGAATACTGTGAAAAACAAAATAAAATAAAACTAAGAATGAAAAGGGACGATCATACCATGGTGGCTTGTCTCCCACCTAGCACTTTGCTTTTACGTCCTTAAGTTGGACGGTCCACAAGCTCAGTCTGCTTCTGTTGGTGGATCCTCCAAGAGGAAGACCTCTAGATCTTTATTGTCCTTCATCTTCTCACCACGATACAGCTTCAAGCGATGTCTATTGACCTTGATGAATTTGGAACTTGAAGGATGACTCAGGTGAAAGACTCCGTATGGCTCTGCCTCCTCTACTCTATAGAGGCCTTCCCACCTTGATCTCAGCTTGCCTGGCATGAGCCTTAGCCTTGAGTTGTAAAGGAGAACTAGCTCCCAAGGTCTGAACTCTCTTCTCTTGATATGCCTTTCATGCACACCCTTCACCTTCTCTTTGTATAGTCTGGAGTTGTCATATGCTTCGAGTCGAAGGGTCTCCAGTTCTGCTAGTTGCAGCTTTCTTTCAGCACCAGCTTTCTCAAATCCCATGTTGCATTCTCTTATCGCCCAGAAAGCCTTGTGTTCCACCTCCACTGGGAGGTGACAAACCTTTCCATAGACTAGGCAGAATGGACTCATCCCGATGGGTGTCTTGTATGTTGTCCGATAAGCCCAGAGCGCATCTACAAGTCTGGTGCTCCAGTCCTTCCTATGAGGCTTGACTATCTTCTCCAATATATGTTTTATCTCTCTGTTAGACACCTCAGCTTGCCCATTGGTCTGAGGGTGTTAAGCTGTCCCTACCTTGTGCACAATGCCATGTTTCTTCAGTGGACCTGTCAATCTCCTGTTACAAAAATGAGTGCCTTGATCACTCACGATTGCTCGTGGTGATCCAAAGCGACAGATAATATGGTTTCTAACAAAGGAGACAACAATGTTAGCATCATCAGTACGGGTAGGAATTGCTTCCACCCATTTAGAAACATAATCTACAGCTAACAATATGTATAAGAAACCACTAGAGTTTGGGAATGGACCCATAAAGTCAATGCCCCAAACATAAAAAATTTCACAGAATAGCATAAGCTGTTGGGGCATCTCATCCCTCTTGGATTTATTTCCAAACCTTTGGCATGGGGAGCAAGATTTACAGAAGGCAGTAGCATCCTTAAAAAGAGTGGGCCACCAGAATCCACAGTCTAAAATTTTTCTAGCTGTTCTTTGAGGACCAAAATGTCTACCACTCTCAGAGGAGTGGCAAACCTCTAAAATTGACAAGAATTCTGATTGAGGCACACACCTTCTAATTATTTAGTCAACACCATACCTCCATAAATATGGGTCATCCCATATATAATATTTGGACTCGCTTTTCAGCTTGTCCCTTTGATGTTTAGTAAAATTAGGAGGGAAGGTATGACTAACTAAATAATTAGCTATAGGTGCATACCAAAGAACTACCTCGGATATTGCGTGCAAGCTATCAAATGGAAAAGCATCATTGATAGGAGTGGAGTCACTCTTAATGTGCTCTAGGCGACTCAAGTGGTCCGTCACCAAATTCTGGGAATCACTCCTATCTTTGATTTCTAAATCAAATTCTTGTAGCAGCAATATCCAACGTATTAACCTTGGTTTGGACTCTTTTTTAGCTAACAAATATTTAAGAGCTGCATGGTGTGAGTATACTACCACTTTAGTACCAAGTAAATAGGCTCGGAATTTATCCAGAGCAAAAATAATAGCCAGAAGCTCTTTTTCAGTGGTAGTATAATTAGACTGAGCAGCGTCTACGGTCTTAGAAGCATAAGCAATTATAAAAGGGTCCTTACCTTCGCGCTGAGCCAGCACCGCTCCTACTGCATGGTTGGAGGCATCACACATAATCTCAAAAGGCTGGCTTCAGTCTGGCCCTCTCCCAATCGGAGCTTGAATCAAGGAAATCTTTAGCTTATCAAACGCTTCCATGCAATCCTCACTCAGCTCGAACTCAACATCCATCTGCAGCAGTATGGATAAAGGCAATGCTACCTTACTGAAGTCCTTGATAAATCTCCGATAGAAACCTGCATGACCAAGAAACGAACGGACTTCCCTCACAGAGGAGGGGTAAGGTAAATTAGAAATTACATTTACCTTTGCTGGATCTACAGAAATACCAGTATTAAAACAACGTGTCCTAGAACAATACATTATTTTACCATAAAATGACATTTTCCAAAATTTAACACAAGGTTTGAACTAACACACCTGTCTAATACTCTAGCTAAACTATCCAAGCAAAGATTAAATGAATTACCATACACACTAAAGTCATCCATGAAAACTTCTATACAGTTCTCAATAAGATCTGAGAAAATACTCATCATGCATCTTTGGAAAGTAGCCGGTGCATTACATAAGCCAAAAGGCATCATCTTGTATGCATACGTTCCAAAGGGACATGTAAAAGTAGTTTTCTCCTGATCTTCAGGAGCTATATGTATTTGAAAATAGCCAATATAACCATCTAAAAAGCAGTAGTGTGATTTACTTGACAAGCGATCAAGCATCTGATCGATGAATGGCAGGGGATAGTGATCCTTACAAGTAGCCTAGTTGAGGCGCCTGTAATCAATGCACACCCTCCAGGAGTTTTGCACTCTAGTTGTCAGGAGCTCTCCATGCTCATTCTTCACTGTAGTGACTCCAGACTTCTTGGGCACCACTTGTACTGGGCTGACCCACTCACTATCCGAGATTGGATAGATGATGTCAGCTTTAAGCAGCCTGGTCACTTCCTTCTTGACAACTTCTAAGATGGTGGGGTTCATCCACCTTTGAGGTTGACGGACAGGCCTTGATCCCTCTTCTAAAAATATCTTGTGCTCACAAACTTGAGGGCTGATGCCTACTATATTTGCCAAGCTCCACCCAATTGCTTTCTTTTGTCTTCTCAGCATACTAAGCAGCTGCTCCTCCTGTTGGGAAGTGAGTTCTCTTGTAATAATAACTGGGAGCTTTTGATTATCCTCAAGGTAAGCATACTTGAGGTGGGGTGGAAGGGGCTTCAATTCCATTTTCTGCTCATGGCTGGGCACTTGATCATCTGGAGCTAGTGATGGTGGCAAGGTGTCTTCATCTTGTTCAGAGGGTTTCCCCACACTTGCACCTTGCTCCATGTGCATTTCGTCTGCTTCTTCTTGGTGAACTGCAGCTACAGTTTCATCAATAATGTCGCACTGGAAGACGGAGTGATCTTCCGGAGGGTGCTTCATAGCTTCATCTAGGTTGAAGTTCACTGCTCTGCCATCTATCTCAAAGGAGTAAGTTCCTGAGAATGCATCCAATTTGAACCTTGAAGTCTTCATAAATGGCCTTTCAAGGAGGATGGAAGATGGTCTTCCTGAGTCATTAGGGGGCATCTCCAAAATATAAAAGTCAATAGGGAATGTGAGCCCCTTAATCCTCACTAGCACATCCTCAGCAATTTCTACCACCGAGATTATGCTTTTATCTGCCAAAACAAAATGTGCTGCCGACCTTTTTAAAGGAGGATACCTCAAAGCATCATATACAGATAATGCCATAATACTCACACACGCGCCTAAATCACACATGCAATCAAAAAATTTTACACCCTTTATAGTAATAGTAACCATGCATGGACCTGGATCACTATATTTTTCCGGTATATCACCCATTAAAGCAGAAATAGAGCTACCTAGAGGAATAGTTTATAAATCCTGTATTTTATCTTTATTCATGCATAAATCTTTTAGAAACTTAGCATACTTAGGTACCTGGCGAATGGCATCAAAAAGGGGAATAGTTACCTCGACCTTTTTGAAGATCTCCACCATCTTGGGATCGAGCTCCATCTGCTTTCTGGACTTCCTAGCAAGGTGTGGAAATGGAATGGGAATGGCTTCTCTTGTAACATCATCTTTCTTTGGTGCTCCATTCCCTGGTTGAACTACTTCTTCTTCAATCATGTCTTGTACTTCCTCCTCTTCTTCAACATCCTCTACCTCAACAATGTCTTCAACTTTGATATCTTCCCTTGAGCTTGGCTCCTCATGACTCCTCTCTTGCAGTATGGTTCCGGACCTCAAAGTGATGGCATTGATTCCACCCTTTGGGTTAGGTAAGAGTTGAGAAGGAAGTGCACTGGAGCTTGAAGGTTGATTATTGGGGGTAGATAATGAATCTATTCGAGAGATGAGAGCTTTTATGGTGGAGCTAAGACCATTTATGGAAGAGTTAATTGTATTCTGAATGTCTTGTTGTCCTTACGCAATAGAGCAAAGCATCTCATCATTAGAGGAAGAATGGGGTAAGTGATTTGAGGGGCCTGCTGTTGGTTGTTTTGAGGCGCTTGGGACTGCCTTTGGTGAGGCACTCGGTAAGGCTGGTTTTGGTTCTGCTGTCTGTTGTTGTTGTTCCACCTCTGATTTCCTCCGTTGTCTCTGCCTCCTCTGTTGTAGTTGTCCCTCCATCCTTGGTTGGAATTTCTCTCCATCCATGGTTGGAATTATCTCTCCATCCCTGGTTGGAGTTGTCTTGCCAACCTTGACTGTAGTTCCCACCTTGGTTATAATTGCCGCCTTGTTGATAGTATCCTTGATTCGGGCGGTCATAGAAATTATGGGTAGCTGCCAAGGTGTTGTCTTCTTGTTGGAGCTACGGACACTCATCAGTATAATGAGTATAGCAGGCACATATTTCACACACTCTCTGAGGAACCAACTGTTGACACTGTTGTTGTGGGGGAGGTTGAGGTTGTTGATTCAGCTGTAGCTGCTTCAGTATGTTGGTCATCTCTCCCAGAGTCTGTGTGAGAGCAGCAGTCTCACTACTAGAGGAAATCTTCGCAATAGCCTTGGGATGGTTGTTCCTGTGCCTGACATTCCAGATAGACTCAGCTAGATCAGTGATTAGTTGCCACGCTTCTGTCACCGTCTTGTACTTCTTCAGAGAACCATTACTCGCAGCATCTAGTATAGTCTTGTCTTGAGGCTTCATGCCATGTGTGAAGTAGCTGATCAATACCAACTGGTCAATCTTGTGGTGGGAACATGAGTCTAGAAGATTCCTGAATCATTCTCAATACTCATAAAGAGTCCCTGACTCGCCTTGGATAATGCAGGAAATTTTCTCCTCAATCTATTTGTAACTTCAGCCGGAAAGTATTTTTCCAGGAACTCCCTTCTGAGCAGATCCCAATTAGTAACAACTGCTTCAGGTTGAGTGTAGAACCACTCTCTTGCCTTTCCCTTAAGAGAAAATGGGAAGGCATATAGCCAAATAGTAGTCTCACATGCACCATGACGCCTAGTAGTTGAGCAGGCTGTCTGAAAATCCCTAAGGTGCTTGATAGGCTCTTGAGCAGGTAAGCTATGAAACTTGGGCAGTAAGTTGATTAGCGCAGTCTTCAGTTCAAAATCTGTAGCCAGATTTAGGTGATGCGCTTGATACAGTTGCAGTGTAAAGTCTAGAGCTCCTGCTTCCTGGAAAGTAATCCTTCTGGGCTCCGCCATATTACCTACATGTAAATCAACAGAATCAGTAGAAGAGGAGCTTGTTTCTTCCTTAAATGGCGCTTCAGATTTGCTCTCAGATAAGACTAGTGAATTGGTAGTAACCACTTCACCACCCTCAGAGGCTAACCGACGCCAAGCTCACCTAATACGTGAAATAGTTCTTTCAATTTTAGGATCAAACGCGGCTAAGCTCGGATCAGACAGTGAATGCGTCATTCAATGAAAGAAACATACAACTCATGGTAATAAAATAAAATAAAATATGTAAATATGTAAAATTAAAATTATTTACACCAACCAATAATTTAGCACACTATTGCAACTTCCTGGCAATGGCGCCAAAAATTGACGGGCGAAAAATTGCCGATTAAGAATTAATATAGAAATAACGTTGTAAGTACAGTTCCTAACCGACGAAAATTCCGCTTATCAATTTAGAAAGGATTGTCACAAATTGAGAATAAAATACTGGGAGTAGAAATCTCAGGTCGTCTCCCAAAGAGTTGACAAGAGAGTGCTATTTTATTAGTCAGGAATTTTCTGAGAAATTTTAAGAGTTAGAGAACAGAAAAATAAATGATTGTAAATTAAAGCAATAAAAATTAGCAAGAGAATTTATATAATAAGAATAAAAAGCCTTGACTGGGAGAAGATTAATTGGAAGTTCTATCCTTGTTGAATTTTTCCAAGTGTAATAGTAAGAGGTTGTTGTTTTTACTTAGTTAACCTTTACCGAATAAAGGAAAGTCAAGTAATTGAGATAACTCTGATTCACAAGTCCTAATCATCTCCTATGGAAGGATTAGCGTTAGTGAATAGAGAGTTAGCCAATAATTTCCAATTAAAATTGACACTTGAGTATTCCAACTCAAGGGTATCATTTTAATCAACTCCCAAGTCAAGTTGGGAGTCTACTCCATTGACATGAATGCCATTTTCATAAATCATAAAAGGGAATAAAAAGAAGACATGATAAATTAAATAAAATAATAACTGAAAATCAATTAAAGGTAAAAATAGTTCTTTGCATTAATAAATTCCAAAATCAAAGATATCCATACTTAAATCTGAACAGGGTTAATGAGTGATTAAAAGAGTAAAAGAATAAGGAAACAAACTAGAATAATGAAAACTTCAACGGGAGTAGTGACTCTTCTCAATATCCAAATCAAAAGCATAAAGACTCTAAAACTATGAATGTGTAGAAAACCTAGAGGAAGTAGTGTTTCTCTCTATGAATCCAAACTAAAATTCAAAACTCTGCGAATGAGAATGTCTGTTGAGTCTTTGCTTGTCCCCTAGCTCTAGTCTGTGTTCCTGGGCCGAAAACTGGGTCCAAACTCAGCCCAAACTCGCCCCCAGCATCTTCTGAGATTTCTGCACGTGGCGCACGTCACGTGTACGCGTCAGTCATGCGCACGCGTCGATGGTCATCTTCGCGTGCCATGCGTACGCGTCAAGTACGCGCACGCGTCGCTGTGAAAATCTCCAAATCACGTGCACGCATGAGCCATGCGTGTGCGTCACTCCTCGCTGGTTATCTCCTTTATTTCTTGTGCTCCTTCCACTTTTACAAGCTTCCTCTCCATCCTCTAAGTCATTCCTGCCCTATATAGCCTGAAAACACTTAGCACACAGATCACGGCATCGAATGGTATAAAGGGGGATTAAGATACACAATTTAAAGGTTTAGGAAGCAAGTTTTCAACCATAGAATAAAATTGGGAAGGAATTGTAAAATCATGCAATTTGTATGAATAAGTGTGAAAAGACTTGAAAAATACCACTCAATTAAGCACAAGATAAACCATAAAATAGTGGTTTATCAAACAACCCGAGACTAATACTCTCGGTTATTGATTTTGGATTGTGGACACACATTTACTATGTTTAATGCGTTATAGTTTGTTGGTTTAGACTATACTCACGACATAATCTTATTGGAAAATTCTATACCGACAAAATATAGTTCATCAAAATGGCGCCGTTGCTGGGGAGTTGCAATTGTTTGCCATGTTGTTGGTTAGTGTAAATATGTGGATATGTGAATACTTGCATTCTTTTTTGATTGTTTGCTAGTTCAATTGTTAGTTAGAATTGAGTTTTGTTTAGTGCATCTTGTTGTCATGAGCTCTATACTTCTTTTATTGAATGACGCGCTCACTACCGGATCCTAGCTTAGCCCCTTTTGATCCAGAAATTGAGAGAACTATCTCACATCTTCGGCAAGCTAGGAGACGGTTAGCCTTTGGAGGTGGTGAAAGGGTTTCTACCAATTCACCAACCGTATCCGAGGGTGAATTGAACACGTCATTTAAGGAGGAAACCATCTACTCTTCCATTGATACTACTAATACTTCTTCTACTGATCTAGGTAGTGAAACCATGGCCATTCCAAGGAGAGTCACTCTTAAGGAGGCCGGTGCTCCGGACTTTGTGCTTCAATCTCTTGAAGTGCGTTATCCGAAGTTAAACGCTAATTTTGAACTCAAGAGCGCTTTGATTCATCTTCTACCCAAGTTTCATGGACTCCCCGCCCAAGATCCTATTGGACACCTTAGAGATTTTCAAGGTGTATGCTCAATAACAAGGCGGGAGGGTTCCGATGAGGTTGCTATTTGGTTGTTTGATTTCCCATTCTCTCTAGAGGGAAGAGCCAAAGAGTGGTTCTACACTTTGCCCGATGAGATTGTTGGTGATTGAAATTTTCTTAGAAGGGAGTTCTTAGATAAATTCTTTCCTCCGGAGGTGACGGATAAATTGAGGAAAGAAATTTCATGCATTGTCCAAGGTGAAATGGAAACTCTATACGAGTATTGAGAAAGGTTTCGGAGACTACTTGACTCATGCCCTCACCATATGATTGACACTCTAGTGTTGATAAGCTATTTTTTCCAAGGAATGAAACCACAAGACAAGATCTTCTTGGATGCCTCAAGCAATGGTTCCTTGACAAAGTATAGAATGGCAAAGGAGGCATGGCAATTGATCACCGATTTGGCCGAGTCCACCTAACACGCTAGACAAAGAAACAACCATCCAAGAGCTATAAATGAAGTTTCTACTAGTGGTGAGACCGCCGCCCTTACCAAGACCTTGGGAGAAATGACAAACATTCTAAAGCAACTCTAACTCAATCAACAACAACCTCCACCTCCTCAACCACAACAAAGTCAACAATTGGTTCCTCAACGAGTGTGCGGAATTTGCTCTTGTTACACCCGTTACACCAATGAATGCCCAAACATCCAAGATGATAATAACTTGGCGGTTACTAATGCCTACTACAATCGTCCAAACCAAGGTTATCATCAACAAGGAGGAAACTATAACCAAGGGGGTAATTTCAATCAAGGGTGGAAAGATAACCCTAACCAAGGATAAAGGGACAATTATAATCAAGGAGGAAGAGATAGTAGTGGGAACCAAAGATGGAACAACAACAACAACCAACAAAACCGATACCAACAAAATCCTCCATACCAAAACCAAAACCAAGGAAGAGCCTACCAAACCTACCAAGCACCTCATCAAAGGTAAGCACCCCCACCCAACCAACCACAAGCCCCCAAATCACTTATCCTTCTCATTCTTCCAACCAAGATGAGACACTCCACTCCATCCTCCAAGGACAAAAGGAGCTTCAAACAACACTTGCCTCAAGCCTTACCGGTCTTACTTTTACGCTCCAAGCCCTTATTTCCCAAATGGAACCTCTCTCAAACTCTCCCTCTACCTCTACCATTTAACCCTCAAGCTCAAGTGCCTTACCCTCTCAACCTCTACCCAACTCCAAGGGTGGCATCAATGCCATTACCTTGAGGTCCGGCACCAAAGTGCAAGAGAGGATTCATGAAGAGCCAAGTCCAATAGAGGTCACTCAAGATGAGGATGTGGTTGAGATAGAAGAAGTTGAAGAGGAGGATGAAGCCCAAGAGGTAATTGAAGAAGTGATTGCTCAACCAAGGGGTGGAATACCTAAGGATGGGGATGTCTTACAAAATGCTACTCCAATCCCATTTCCCACATTGGCAAGGAAGACCAAGAAGCAACTTGAGTTGGATCCCAAAATGGTGGAGATGTTCAAGAAAGTTGAGGTAACCATTCCTCTTTTTGATGCTATCCGCCAAGTACCTAAATATGCTAAGTTTCTAAAGGACCTATGCATGAACAAAGAAAAGCTTAATGATTTAGAAACCATTCCTTTAGGAAGTTCAATCTCCGCTTTAATGGATGATGTGCCGGAGAAGTGTGGTGACCCCGGCCCTTGCCTAATAACTTGCACCATAGATGGGGTTGAATCTGTTGATTGTATGTGTGATCTTGGCGCTTGCATGAGTGAGTATTATGCCCTTGTCCATCTATGAGGTCTTAATGCTTCCGCCATTGAAACGGTCGGCCGCCCGGTTTGTTTTGGTGGACAAAAGTATAATTTCCGTAGTTGGTATCGCGGAGGATGTTCTAGTGAGTATAAAGGGGTTGGTCTTCCCGATTGATTTTCATATTCTCAATATGCCCCCTAGTGATTCCGGGAGGACGTCATCTATCTTGCAGGGAGGCCCTTCTTGAAGACCTCCCGGTTCAAATTAGATGCATTTTTGGGTACCTACTCGTTTGAGATCGATGGAAGAGAAGTGAGCTTTAATCTTGATGAAGCCATGAGACATCCACCGGAGGATCACTCTATATTCTGGTGTGATTTGATTGATAATGTTGTGGCCCAAGTTCAACAAGATGATTTTGATGGAAAGAGTATGATTCAAGATCCAAATGTGGGGAGTTCCTATGTATGTGAAGAAGATGCCTTATCACCTCCAATATCACTGGATGACAAAGTGCCGAGTCATGAACAAAAAGTAGATTTGAAACCACTCCTGGCCGACCTAAAATATGCCTTCCTTGAAGATGACCAAAAGCTCCCGGTAATTGTTGCAAAGGAGCTCTCCTCCCACCAAGAGGAGAAGTTGCTTAATGTCTTGAGGAGGAACATGAAGGCCATTGGGTGGAGCTTAGCGGACTTAATTGGCATTAGCCCCCAAGTATGTGAACACCAAATTTTCCTAGAAGAAGGAGCCAAACCCGTTAGACAACCTCAAAGGCGTCTCAATCCTACCATTCTAGAGGTTGTGAAGAAGGAGGTCACCCAGTTATTAGAAGCGGACATCATCTATCCGATTTTGGATAGTGAGTGGGTAAGCCCCGTCCAAGTGGTTCCAAAGAAATCCGGTATTACTACAATCAAGAATGAAAGTGGGGAGCTTATAACTACAAGAGTCCAAAACTCATGGAGGGTGTGTATTGACTATCGGCGATTGAATGTAGCCACTAGGAAGGATCACTTCCCATTGCCGTTCATCGATCAAATGCTTGATCGCCTATGCGGTAAATCTCATTACTGTTGCTTAGATGGCTATTCTGGATATTTTCAAATCCACATTAATCCACAAGATCAAGAAAAAATCACCTTCACATGCCCTTTCGGAATGTGTGCATATAAGAGAATGCCATTTGGCTTGTGCAACGCACCGGCAACATTCCAAAGGTGTATGACGAGTATATTTGTGGATCTTTTGGAGCATTACATGGAAGTATTTATGGACGATTTTTCTGTTTATGGGGACTCCTTTGACCTTTGTCTAGACAATCTTGCAAAAGTGCTAGAGAGGTGTACTAAATCAAACCTTGTGTAAAATTTTGAGAAATGCCATTTTATGGTTAGACAAGGTATTGTTTTAGGGCACATTGTCTCTAACGATGGGATCTCTGTTGATCTGGCAAAGGTCAATGTTATTTCTAGTATGCCTTACCCCTCTTCTGTGAGGGAAGTTTGTACGTTCCTTGGACATGCAGGTTTTTACCGGTAATTCATTAAGGACTTTAGTAAGGTGGCGTTACCTCTCTCTCGATTGTTGCAAAAGGATGTGAAATTTGATTTAAGTGAAGAGTGCATGGAGGCGTTTGACAAGCTCAAGATCACTTTGACCCAAGCTCCATCGTAAGAGGGCCGGATTGGACTAGGCCATTCGAGATAATGTGATGCATCAAACTACGCAGTAGGAACGGCGGTAGCTCAGCGCGAGGGTAAAATTTCTTATGTCATTGCCTATGCCTCTAAGACTTTAGATGGAGCATAATCCAATTATACCACCACCGAGAAGGAATTGTTAGCTATTGTCTTTGCCTTGGATAAATTTCGGGCTTATCTACTTAGCTCTAAGGTGGTGGTATACTCGGATCATGAGGCATTGAAATATTTGTTGTCCAAGAAGGAATCCAAACCTAGGTTGATCCAATGGGTGTTGCTATTGCAAGAATTTGACCTAGAAATCAAAGATAGGAGTGGTTCGCAAAACTTAGTGGCGGACCACTTAAGTCACCTTGAGCATACAAAGGGCGATTCCACTCCTATTAATGATACATTCCCTTTTGAGGGCTTGCTAGCAATATCCGAGGTGACCCCTTGGTATGCACCTATTGCCAATTACTTGATTTCTCGCACCTTTCCTCCTAATTTTTCTCAACATCAAAAGGATAAGCTCAAAAGCGAATCCAAATATTATGTATGGGATAACCTATACTTATGGAGATGTGGTGCCGATCAAGTAATTCGAAGGTGTATACCACAATTCGAGCATCAAGCTATTTTAGAAGCTTGCCACTCTTCCGATAGTGGTGGCCATTTTGGTCCTCAAAGGACGGCTCGGAAGGTTTTGGATTGTGGCTTTTGGTGACCTACACTTTTCAAAGATGCATCTCTCTTTTGTAGTTCTTGTCCACAATGCCTTAGGTTTGGAAATATCTCTAAGAAGAATGAGATACCCCAACAAACAATGTTGTTTTGCAAAATTTTTTATGTTTGGGGTATTGACTTTATGGGGCCCTTTCCAAATTCTAATGGTTTCATGTACATTTTGCTAGCCGTTGACTATGTTTCCAAGTGGGTGGAGGCGATCCCCACCCGAACCGATGATGCTAATGTAGTTCTTTATTTTGTTCGGAATAACATTATTTGCCACTTTGGATCACTACGAGCAACCATGAGTGATCAAGGCTCGCATTTTTGCAACAAAAGAATGACAGGGTTAATGAAGACGTATGGCATCATCCATAAAGTGGCCACGGCATACCACCCACACACGAATGGCCAAGCCGAGGTCTCCAATTGGAAAATCAAGCACATATTGGAAAAGGTTGTGAAGCCTCACAGGAAAGATTGGAGTTCTAAGCTCGGTGATGCGCTTTGGGCCTACCGGACGGCCTATAAGACGCCAATTGGTATGAGCCCGTTTCGGTTGGTCTATGGGAAGGCTTGCCACCTTTCGGTGGAGATAGAACATAAGGCGTACTGGGCCGTAAAAGAGTTAAACACAGGTTTTGGGGTTGGAGTCGAAAGGAAGTTACAATTGGTGGAGCTTGAGAACCTTCTCTTAGAAGCCTATGAGAATTCAAGGCTTTACAAGGAGAAGATGAAAGCGGTGCATGATAGAAACATTAGAAGAAGAGAGTTTAGAGCAGAAGAGTTAGTTCTCCTCTTTAACTCTAGGCTGAGATTGATGCCCGGGAAGTTGAGATCAAGGTGGGAAGGCCCGTATAGAGTGGAGAAAGCAGAATCATATGGGGTCTACCACTTGCACCATCCTTCAAGCCCCAATATCTTCAAGGTTAATGGTCATCGTCTAAAACTATACCATGGGGAAAAGATGAAAAGCAACAAAGAGGTTGAGGTGTTCCTTCTTGAGGACACACCCGAAGGCGAAGAGATTTGAGCTCATGACCGTCCAACTTAAGGACGTTAAAAAAAAGTGCTAGGTGGGAGACACCCACCATGGTATGATCTACCTTTGTGTATAGTTTCTTGCATATAGATCTTTTGAATCATTGTGACTTTTATGATTACTTGATTTGTGATTTTGTTCATAGTAGGGTTGATTTTGCTTGATTTTTGTTAAATTACTCATGAGGAGTTCATTGATAATGTTTTGATTGAATTGAGATGTGAAACATGCTTAAGCTTGAGTGTTACATGAGGTTTTTGATGTTCTTGACCCCATTAGCATGCATTACTACCAAATTGTGCTATAATTTCCCCTCTTCATGTGAATAAAAAAAAGGGGGGCTATCGACGCACAAGCGGGCATCACGCGTACGCGTTGACGCGTTTTCGCAACTCCTAGTACTAAAACCAGAGAGTTGTGCTCACTTTGTGTCCATTTTCTGCCAAAGGTACAATTGCAACCCACGCGTAAGCGTGGGTGATGCGTACGCATCGATTGTGAATTTTGGACACTCTGGTACAAAAAATAGAGAGTTATGCCCCCTTTATGCCTATTTTGTGCCAGGTGACTCACGCATACGCGTGGCCGACGCGTACGCATCGGTCGCCAACTTTCCAATCCACGCTTAAGTGTGACAGACGCGTACCGTCGATTGTGTTGCACGCCACTCCTGGTACAAAAGAACCAGAGAGTTGGGCCTATTTTATGCCAACTTTGTGCCCAAGGCACCACTCTGCCCACGCGTGTGCGACACCTGACGCGTACGCGTCCCAAGTCTTTTCTGTAACCCACGCGTACGCGTGGGGGACGCTTACGCGTCACCTTCCTTTTCACCCCTCCATGCATACGCGTGGAGCGCGTGCATGCATTGAACCCCTGACGTAACTAGAACATAGCGTGCCTGGTTTTGAGTTCCTTTTCACCTCATTCTTCCATTTCCTCTTCTTCCTTCTCCCACCATTCTACCACCCTACCTCCGGTCACTCCACTGGCGACCATCACTGCCGGCGCCCACCGCCTCTGGCGACCCCTTACCTTTTCTCTCTTCTCCTTCCGATTCTCCACCTACACCCTACATTGTTCACTCCTTTCTCTAAAGGTTCTACCCCCACTCATTTCATTCTTTTTGTCTCTTATGCTAATTTTTGTCTCTCTTATTAGTTTCATTTACCTTCTTTCTAATGCACTTCCTCTTAGTTGTATTTTTGTTACTTAATTCATGCTTATTTGCTTTCTTCCAATTCATATTTTCCATGGGTGTTGAAATTTGAGCTCTCTCTTGCTTTGATGAATCAATTTGACATCTCTTGATTCCTTTATGACTATGTGGTGTTGTGTTGTTGTTTGGTATTCCATTTGAGGCCTTACGTGGTTGAATTCTTCATACTTGCTCATTGTTTGAATATTGCACGCCAAGTGTTTGTTGAAATGCACCTACAACATTTTGGTTCAATTTTGCCTTTGTGCTTTCAATTTGGTACTTCTTCTTCAAACACTTGCATATCTCTAATTGCATTGAGCTTATTTTGCTTCATGTTCACCATTCTTATGCCTTACCCATGACTTGCTTCTTCATTATTATTGATGTGTGAGTTTATCCTTCTCATGCCTTATTGCATGCTTTACTCACTCTTGCATCCCATGCTAAGTGTTATGCCCCCATGATGTTATCATTGTCTTGTTCACATGTTGCAGCTGTTATGTCCTCAAGACGCACTATTCTTTTTGGGCATCTCCTTTCACTTGCATGTTATTTTCCAAGTGTTGATTATTTTAGTTTTCATGTTTCCTCTTTCCTTTCCTTTTTCAGGATGGCCACCCGAAAAGGCAAGGAGAAGGCGTCAACAAAATCAGCCACAAAAGGGCACCCAAAAATCAACCTCCAAGGCGCGCCCTACACTAGGAGCAAAGCCCCTTTCCAAGACAGTGAAGACAATAGTTCATATTGATGAACGAGAGAAGGGAAATCCGGAAAAGGACCCCACAAGGTTCCCCAACCGCTTCTGTGAGCTAATGTTCCCTACCATGGTTGAGAGGAACTATCATTCTGAGCATCTACTCGCTCCGCCGGACCACATTGCTCCATATGTGCTACCCCGCATTGAGCGGCGAGGATGGGGGTTTCTATTGCGAAGACCACAAGAGACCAACCTCTCGTGCATGGTGGAGTTTTACTCCAATTTCCACTCCCCGTCTTTTCCTTCGGTTTACGTGCACCAGAAGCAAGTCTCAGTTTCAGAGGAGGCTATTCATCGAGTGCTTAATGTTTCACCGGTGCCGGAGGAAATGAACGGTTACCAAGAGGTCCTACAGCAGCAGGATGAGTTTGGGTTTGATTGGGACTCGATCCTTCGAGTCATTGCCGACCCGAGAATCATTGGACCCAAGGGAGACTTAGGATGCGGCCTAAAAGCCTTGATGCATGCACGCTTACAGTGGAGGCCTGGGCATGGGCCCATCCGAGCACCCATAAGTCATCCATCACAGTGGACCTCGCCCTCCTTGTTTGGTGCGTACTCACGGAGAGGCCGGTCAACATTCCTCTCCTCATCCGACAAGCGATGGGTCGAGTCCATGCCAAGGGTAATCTACCATTTCCCGCCCTAGTATCCAATTTGGTTGCTGTTGCTGGTGTCCCTTGCGAGGCTAAGGACATGATGGCTACAATTCCGGCAAAGGGCAATATCGTCCCAAGCGGGAAATATCTTCAGCCTCCCATGGACACCACAAGCCTTGACATAGCTCCTCCTCCTACCATTCCCACCACTTCATCCGCACTACCAAAGTCAACCCATCAATTTCTTGTAGAGCTCCATGAGAAGATAGATCGATATGAACGGCGAAACAAATGCCGATTTGCTTACATGAAGAAGCTTTGGAGTTGTGTCAACCCACCTATGGAAGAGCCGGTCATTTCCACCTCCAATTCGGACAACAGTGAAGCAAGCACTCAAGGCACGGATGATGGAGACAACGACCCGAACCCCCCTTTGCATATCACCATTAGTACGGAGGACCGTGCAAACTCTTAAGTATGGGGAGGTCGGTTACCGACTTCCGTAGGTACCCTTTTGCATGGTTAGTTTTTGTATTTGAACACCTTTTACATGTTAGGACTACTTGGTTAGGGTGATAACTTCTTTACTAAGAAATCATTATTAGGACGCCCTACCAATTTGAAAATTTTCGGTATCAATCTTGCTTGAAGAATGTATTTTGGGACACAGTTTTTGAGTTAAGAACACAAGCACGTGAGACTTGAGCCTAATTGTGTGGTTACATCTTATAACCACTTATTTTCCTTCTTGTGTGCATTATTCTCTTTCTATGATTGTGATCCTTGATTTGTTCGATTCTCTATGTCCATTATTCCATGTAGACATGCATTTACATGATTGAGGCCATCATTTCATTTAGCTCAGGTACCCAAATGGCCTACCCTTCATCAACCATTGTTAGCCAACTTTGAGCCTATGACAAACCCCTTTGTTCTAATATATATTAGCACATTACAAGCCTTTAAGTGAAAAATAATAATTGTCCTTATTTGGATCTTTGATTAGCTTAGGCTAGTGTGTGTGTCATTCAAGTGTGGAAAAACTTGGAACATTGGTTGAGGTAAACGGGTGTTTAGAATTTTCATTGAAGATCTTGGAAATTAGGTACATATTCATGCATTAAATACAAAGCCATGTGCATTGATGCCCTTGTATGTGTTTGTAGTTTGAAAAGAAAGAAAAAAAAGAAAAAAAAAAGAGAGAGAAAAAAAAGAAAAAAAGAAGAGAAAAATAAAAAAAAAAAAGAAAAAGAAAGAATTAAAAAGGGGACAAAATGCCCCAAAGTAAGGTTCAATAAGAGTCAATGCATATGGGAGTAACAAAGAAAAGAAAATGCATGAATATATGAAGAAGAAAAGAATGGGTAGTTAGGCTTATATTAGATTTCTATAGGTTGTTATATAGGTTAGGTGGGAAGCTTGTGTTAATCAAGGATTCAAATTTTGAGCTCACTTAGCCATATATATAACCTTATCTTGACCCTAGCCCCATTACAACCTTTGCAAAGACCTCATGATAGGTGTATGCATGCATTGGATGAGTGTTGATTGTTAGATGACAAACAAATCGGGAAAAAGCATGATTAGAGGAGAATTGAGTGGTCAACCCTAAACACTAGAGAGAATAGAGTGCAAACACTTCCGGTGAGGGTTTGACGCTCAATTCCTTGTTCTCGGCTTTCACGAGCTTTCTTCATGCAAGTTATGCACACTCCACTTTGATGTTTGAATTGGAAGAGTCACAAATTGTTGTGTCATTTTGGCCCTATGTGCTTATATATATATATTTTCTTGGAATTTGATTTACCTTTGACCAAGTAGGTAGATACATTTGCATTAGTTGCATCCATATAGGTAATTTGCATCTAATAAATTCTCATTCTCCTATGATTCTTTGGTCTTTCAATTTAGCATGAGAACATGCTTGGTTTAAGTGTGAGGAGATTTGATGAACCCCAATCTTAGAGTTCACTTGGTGTAGAATTTAGAGGGTTTTATCAATATTTTGTCACACTTATCCATATAAAATGCATGGTTTATGTCACCTTCCTAATTTTGCTTGATGGTTGAAAACATGCTTTTTAGACCTTAATTACGCTATATTTTTATCTCCCTCTATTACCATTCGATACCATGATCTGTTTGTTGAGTGATTTCAAAGTTTATAGGGGCAAGAGTAGTCTAGAAGAGAGGAAGGAAGCATGAAAAATGGAGCTTTGAAGTATTGACATCGACCTGCACGCGTAGCTGACGCGCACGCGTGGGAGCTGAATCTGGAATTGGCGTGAAAACATGGACACACACGCGTGGCTGGGCAGAATCTTTATCGACGCGTACACACGCCTGACGCGTACGCGTGGATCGCAAAACCCAGACGTACGCGTGACGCGCACACGTGACCTCTTTAATGAAAAACGTGCCTAGCGATTTCAGAGGGTTTCCTGGCCCAATTCTGAGTGAAATTCTGGCAGGAAAAGATTAAAAGAACCAAGGATTGAAGGAGGACACATCTTTTATACTCTTTTCTAGTTAGTTTTTTTTTTAAGTTACTTTTTTAGAGAAAGAAATTCCAACTTCTCTCTAAGTTTTTGGCTTTCTCAATTCCAATTGTACTTGGATCACTTGGTGAGATCTGAATTTGATTCAATTCTACATTGTTCTAGTTGTAGATCCTCTTCTTCTACTCTCAATTTGGTGTTTTTGTCACTCTAATGTTGTAGATCTTGGATCTAGACTTTGTCACTTTGATTTCTATTAATGCATTGAGGAATTTCATGTTAATTGTTGTTAATTGTTGATTGTTGTTAATTGTTTGCAATAGATAGCTTTAATTCAATTCCTTCTCTCAATTTCATGATGTCTTCCATTATTGCTCACCAATTGTTTGAGAAAATGTCAACTATAGCTATAGAGTAGATTTTCACTCTTGGCTTAGGGGTTGGATAATTGGAGACACCTGAATTGTCAAGACAATTTGTTGGTTGATAATTGGAAATTGCTAATTGATTTGAATGACACTAGCTCTAATCTTTCCTTAGGATTAGACTAGGACTTGTGGACTCAAATTGATTATCTCCACTTGACTTTTCTTCATGGTTAGAGGTTAACTAAGTGGAGCAAGGACCAATTCTCATCACAATTGTTGGAGGCAATGAGGATAGGAATTCCAATTCCCAACCCTAACCCTAGCCAAGGCTTTTACATTGATTGATTGACATTCACACTTGTCTAGTTCAATTTATTGTGTCCATTAGTTTACTTGTTAATTGTTCATTGGTCTTATGCAAGCTTGTTTACATTTCTCGCATTCAACGTCAAACACAAAGAGAATCCTTAACCAATGATGTGCACTTTAGGGCAACTCCTAAGAAGAATGACCCGAGACTAATATTCTCGATTATTTATTTTGAATTATAAACACATATTTATTATGTTTGATGCGTTATAGTTTGTTGGTTTAAACTATACTCACGACATAATCCTATTGAAAAATTCTATACCGATAAAATATAGTTCATCAATTAGTAATAAATTATTAAAATTCAATGATAAATTATTATCGACAAGTTTTATACTAATGATAAATTTATTACAGTCGGATTTTATTAAAAATTCCACTAATAAATCTGATGATATTCGACAAATTTTTTATAGTATAAGTAACTATGCTAACTGACCAACTTCTAACTATTTGCTTTTTCGTCCTCTAGTGAGAGCAACGAACTCTACTGTCATCCAACACCCAATATAAGAGTTGCATTTTTTTGGAATTATATGTTAATATATATGATTATAAATATCTACATAAATCTTTTTAAGGTCGGCGAATTATAATAGATTAAATACACACCAACTAATCCAAGAAAGGAATCACGTAAATAATTTGCCAAAGCAAGTAAAATTACACATAATTTTTTAAAAAATAATTCATTATAAATATATTAGAATTGAGATTAAGTAGGTTTAATTTTTTAAAAACTAATTTTTTAGATGAAAAATGTCTTACATTTATAAATTGTTTAGAATTTATATCTTTAAGACATATAAGACTGGTAAAATATTTATTTTACATCTATAAATGATTATTTAGAATATAAATATTTGTAGAAAATAGCTGATAATATTAAATTAAATAGACTTTAATACTATATTAAAATTAATATTAAACAATAAATCTAACTAAACTTAAAACTTAACTAATTAGGTGAAAGATATTATATATATATATATATATATATATATATATAATCCACAAATATTGAATAGACAAATGAGGAAGAAAAATTAAGAAAGAAAAGAGAGGTGTCGATCGAAAGTAGAAAATGGATAGGTGAATGTAGTAAATGGACATACTACTACTTCTAATTTTAAAATACAATAATGTAAATTATATAATCTTATTTTTTAACAGATGCAAAAATTTTATTTTTATTTCCTTTTTTAACCTATTTTAAATAATTCAATTTAATTTTAACAATGAAATTTCATTTTTCTTCTTCTGATGCAAAATATATTTTTTTTAATTTATTTATAGATATATTCCGATAAAATAAGATATTCACTATAATCATGGGACTCGAACATTCTCATATTAAAATAATTAATTTTATTAATCTAGATAACCTTTTTAGATTCCTGTGTAAAAATATTATTGAAGTCGTTTTGGTCGGCCAAATAGGAAATAGGCTTTTCTCTTTTACTTATATGTCTTTAAAATTTACTGCCAAAATATCATTATTTTAAAATTATTTATTCAGAGATATTATCAACTTTTTACAATAGTATTTATAGTTGTAAGAACTGAATCGGTGATCAAATTGGTCAGACTATTGGTTCACTAATTTATTAATTTAATCGATAAATTACTAGTTGAACCGATAAAATCGGTTCTATATAAATAAAAAATATAAAATAATAAAAATTTAACAAATTTAAAATACATATCTTCAATATTTTAAGAACAACTAAGTCTCAAATTTTAAAGACAACTAATATAAAAATAGCCATAAAATTAGTTAATATTACTACAATAGTATCTTAATTTGACACAATAAGAATAACAATCCATAATATTAGTAAATTTTAATACTAATATCAAAACAGATAACTTTAATCACAACACTAACATTGAAATAGATAAAGTAAATTAATAAATTTTTAGTAAAATTAATAAATTTTTAGTAAAATTTATATTTCTATTAATAATGGTAAATAATTAAAAATATAATTAATTCAAAAAATAGAGAATACAAAATTTAATTTAAATTAAATATTTATAAAATTATTTAATTCAAAGTTTTATCATTTTAGACTTTTTCAAAATAACACACCCTAACAGATTGACAAGTAGCACGTTGAGAACCGTAGGCCGCACTGGATCACAGGTGGAGGTGCGCTGCTATGCAACATCATAGAGTGGTAAGTTATCAAACCGAACCGGTTGGACCAATTTTTGTCAGTTCTAATTGAATTTGACCGGTTTTTCAGTTCTCACCCGTTCACGTCGATTTTTATCCTTGAACGATCTAAAAGACAAACCAAACTAACCAATTCGATTCACCAATTTTTGGTCGAACCGATCGGTCCGATTTATCAATTTTTCGGTCGAACCGGCCAGTTCGGTTCGGTTTTTACAACCATGATAGTATTTGTTTTTTTTTTATATTAACTAAAAGACAACTTTACAAATAACACATTCAATAAGTGAAATGTTATTTCAGAAATTACCTCGATTAAAAAAAATAGCTGAACCAATAAATAATTTAAATAATATATTTTTAATAATTTAAATACTAAATTCTAAATTTTAAATTTAATATAAACAAATAACATGTTTTTTTTTATAGCATCACTTGTATATTTATATTTTTTCAATAATTTAAATCAATTTTGCTAGAGCATTAAATTTTTTTAACTAACAATAAATTAGTAATGGATGAACGAAGATTAAAAGAAAGAAAAAATATTAACCAATTGTCTTAATTTACAATTTAAATTATGTTACTTAGAAGAAACACCCACGTATAAATATTCTCAACTAGAAATAAATGTAAAAGAAAAGAAAGAAAAATATAAAGAGATCTGCTACATATACAAATTTTTTTGGCATATAAGTTCATATAAGTTGGTATAAATCCAACAAAAACAACCTTCAGTTTAGATTGTGTGTAAACACGCACTTCTCCAACTCTTGAATAGAACCATTATGACAAACGATTTTTCTCCCTCAATCAAATCTGCAACACTCAAAATTCAAATAAGGATCAAAATCTCTCAAAAATTTCTCAAAATCGTCGTGAAAAAGTGAAGGAAGTTTCGAAGCTGAATTCGAAAAGAATTATGAGAAAATGAAATAAGAAGATGAAGAAGAAGCAGCAGAAGATAAGGAGGAGGAAGAGGAAGAGTTTTAAATTATGTAGAACTTATCAGTATAAAAACACCGAAAATTGTTAAACAATACACATAAATATATCTTAGTTTTACACCGAAATAACTACAAATACACAAAAATATTTTTTTAATGCTGTATTTTTTTCTTCTTCTTCTTTCTTTATTTCTTTCTTTCTTTTAGTTGAATGAATGTAAGTTCATCCTCTTCTAATTAATTTTGCAGCATTATGTATTTTTTCTTCTTCTTTATTTGATTTTTTTTTGTTTATTCTTATTAAGAGAGTAAAACATAAAGAAACTTGAGAAGGTAAAACAAGAAGAAAAAGATGAATAAAAGAAAAAAGAAGAAGAAGATGATGAAGATGATGAAAAAAAGAATAAGAAGCATCAGAAGATGAGGAGGAGGAAGAGGAAGAGTTTTGAAGTATATGCAGAACTTATCAGTACACATACACTAAAAATTCTTAAACAATACATATAAATATCTTAGTTTTACACCGAAATTGGCTGCAAATACACAAAAATATTTAATTTAATACTATATTTTTTTCTTCTTTTTCTTATTTCTGTCTTTCTTTTAGTTGAATGAATATAGGTTCATATTCTTCCAAGTAATTTTGTAGCATTATGTGCAGTGTTTCTTTTTCTTCTTTGTTTGATTATTTTTTGTTTTTATTATTGTTAAGAGAGTAAAACAAGAAGAAACTTGAGAAGGTAAAACAAGAAGAAGAAGAAGAAGAAGAAGAAGAAGAAGAAGAAGAAGAAAAAGAAGAAGATGATGATGATGATGATGATGATGATGATGATGATGAAAAAGAAGATGATAAAGAAGTAGCAGAAGATAAGATGGGGGAAGAAGAAGAGTTTTGAATTATGCAGAACTTATCAATATACATACACCAAAAATTCTTAAACAATACACATAAATATCTTGGTTTTACACCGAAATTTGCTCCAAATACACAAAAATATTTTCTTCAATACAGAACTCTTACATTACATTCAATTCAAACCATTAACGATGAACAACAATTTTCACAAACAAAAACAACATTATATATTCACCTACAAAATCATAAAATACTAACGAAAATATTAACTAGAATCGAACCACACCTCAGCCACTTGATTGAATTCAAAACAATAATCTACTTCGCTCTGGTTCAATTGACAATCTGAACTTGAATCATTCATTATCTTCAACAACGAGATCATTGTTCAAAACTGATTTCAGAGCTTGATTTAAAAAACGTAGAAAATGAAGGAAATAGCGAAAAATGAAGAAAGAGAACGCAGAGAATGAATGAAGAGAAACACAGAAAACGCAGATATGGAAGAGAATGTAGATCGAAAACACTGAGAAAATTCGAAAAACAGAAACGAAATCATTTTAAAAAAGGCAATTATATATTCGCGCATTAATTAAAAAGTTGGTTAAATATTGGCGCATAAGGTGAATTAGGTTAAAAAAATTTATATGAACTTATATCAAAAAATAACTTGTATATGGAGAATATTTCAAATACGAAACCATTCAAATAAATATAATCTCTTGTATGATAACATACCTAGATTGCTACCGTGTGCAATTATGCTCTAATAAAGATCTGAATTAATTAGTTAGACAATAACAATTTTTTTTTTTTTTGGTAGATAGACAATAACAAATTTAATGATTAAAATTTATGATAATAACTCAAAAATAATAAATTTGATAATTAGATGATCTTTTAATATAAGTGTAAGAAGAAGAATGAACGAAAGAAAAGAGAGAAGAATTTGCTATAGTATTTGGAATGAATTTTTGTATGTATTGATTGTTCAACATTACACTACAATATAGAGTTGATCCATTATTTATAGGCTTATAGCATAGCTAAACCTTCATCTGTCGAGAGTGCAAGTCAATGTTTCTTGCACTTCAAGAAAGTCAGAGTCAATTAATTTTGTTAAACCAGAATCTGTTATATTCTTGCTATTCTTGGAAGCTATTGAACTACTCTCTACAATAATAAAGATATTATTTATTTATAGGTGATGATGAACAAATAGAAAAATAATCAAATAATAAACGTCCAATATTCTATCATTAACAAGAGTATTAATTAAAATTAATTTAATTAATATTCAAATATTTTAATATTTTTTAATAAAAATTAATCTTTCTAGTTAACAGCTAATTAATATTTATCTATTTTTAAGTTTATTCTTCTATAATAACAACCCAAACATTCAAATTTTACTCATTTTTTTAATTATGTAGTTGAAAAGATTATTTCACATGATTAAGTATAAGAATTAAGAGAGTCCATCACAGGCACCATTGACATTGCCACTTAAACATGATTTTCCTTACAGCCCATGAAGTTAGGCACCCCCTAATATTGTGCCCTTAAATTGCCGGCAACATGCTTGCTACCCAGCACGCACGCTAACAATACCACCTCTTTTTATAATCTTAGAACATGTATCTTATGACATTTAATGGCAGAGGATATAAAAAATTAATAATAAAGACAACATATTAATTAATAACAAAAAGAAAAATTATTACACAACTATTTTTTTTTGTAAGAAATAAAAAGGTAAGGCAAAATAATAATAATAATAATAATAATAATAATAATAATAATAATAATAATAATAATAATAAATAGATTTTTTTACAATAAGTGAATTTTTTAAAAATAAAAATTCAGGACCAATACATGTCAAATCAAATATGCACACAATTTAGTTTGAGTATTTACCCATTTTAGAAACGACACTGTTCTTTTCCAATTTTTATCATATTTCGCATAACTTTAACATTTATACTCTTCTTTTTCACCTTCACAGTCTTTTTCTCCATCTTTTCTTTTCTCCTCTTCAGTTCCAAGATCAAACCATGGTTTAACTGGCACGCGTGTTGCACCTAGCTCAACATGTCATGGACCACACACTTCCCAAATTTTTGTGACTGGTACACCTACCTCCTCCGCACCTCACCCACCAGAAGCATCCACCTTCACGTTCTCGATAATAGCATCACCTCTAACCCCCGATAATTTTCACCACATCCTCAAGACTAAGTTCCACAACTACCCCAAGGGCACGCCTTTCTCCACTCTCCTGCACGCAATATAAAGTGTTGGACATTAAGACATCACGAGAAGATTCTCTTTCGACAACATATGCAAATTCTCATTTAGAATAGGCCTCGAATGCTTCATTCCTTCTCTCCCGAAGTCCGAGCTAGCAGATAGTTTCGACCTCGCATCCAAGCTATCAGTACAGTGAGAAATGTCGCTGTCGCCGCTCATATGAAAATTGAAGTGATTATTGAACATTAATTCGGAGAAGAAGCAAAAGAAGCGATCAGAGTGGTGGACAATGTGGCCATGGAGATGATAGGGTAGAGGAGGAGGGAAATGGAGATGACAATGGATCTTAATAAATCGGACTTGCTATCTAGATTCATGGGATCCATCGAAGACAACAAGTACTTGAGAGACATAGTCATTAGTTTTCTTAGAATGAATTGGTTGAAAACAAGTTGAGGATTTTTCTTCTTTTGAACATTGAAGTTGCAGAGTGTGCATTGTGTAACTTGAAGTTGCAGTGTTAGACTGTTAGTGTTATGTAAGATATGATGGAAATTGGGGGAGAACAGTATCGTTTCTGAATAGAATGGGTCAGAGACTATTTTGTCTCTTATTAGAGATGTCAGGGACTATTTTGTCCTCGATAGAGTTGACGAAATAAAGGACCTAAGTGACTAACAGAGTTAATTCTTAAAAAGACCAATCAAGTAATTAGTTTTAGTTGGGGTCTAAAGTATTTGGTCCAAATTTTTTGGAGACCAAAATGGGTAAATACTCTAAATTAAATATACAATCATTTCTTTTACACAAAACTAAGTGAGTATTTACCCTTGGTCCCCAAAGAATTTCGGACTAGACACTTTAGTCCCCAACTAAAATTAATTACTCGATTGGTCCCTAACAATTAACTCCGTCAGTCGCTTAGGTCATTCGCTCTGTCAACTAACAGAGGACAAAATAGTCCCTGACCCCCTCTATTCGAAAACAACACTGTTCTCTCCCAATCTCCATCATATCTCGCATAACCCTAACAGTCTAATATTACAACTTCAAGCTATACAATTCACACTCTGCAACTTCAATGTTCACAAGAAGAAAATTTTTCAACTTGTTCTCAACCAATTCATACTTAGAAAACTAATGACTATGTCTCTCAAGTACTTGTCATTTTCGATGGATCCCATGAATCTAGACAGCAAATCCGATTTGTTAAAACCCGTGGTCGTCGTCGCCATCTCCCTCCTCCTCTGTCATATCATCTCCATGGCTACATTGTCCACTACTCTGATCGCTTCCTTCATATTCTTCTCTGAACCAATGTTCAGTAATCACTTCTGTTCCCATATGAGCGAAGACAGTGAAATTGCTCGTTATACTGATAGCTTGGATACGAGTTTGAAGCTGACTGCCAGCTTGGACTTCGGGAGAGAAGGAATGAAGCACTCTGTGTCTATTCTAAATAAGAATTTGTATATGATGTCGAAGAAGAATCGTTTCATGATGTTCTAATGTTCAACAATCTATATTGCTTTCCGGAGAGTGGAGAAAGGCATGCCTTTGGGGTAGTTGTGGAACTTGGTCTTAAAGATGTGGTGGACCTTGTCGAGGTTGGAGGGGATGCTTTTATCGAGAACGTGGAGGTGGATATTTCTGTTAGGTGAAGTGCAAAAGAGGTGGGTGTAACAGTCACAGATTGAAAAGTGTGTGGTGCATGATATATTGAGGTAGGTGCAACACGCGTGACAGTTATACAATGGCTTGATCTTGGAGCTGAAGAGGAGGAAAGAAAAAATGGAGAAGAATACTGTAAAGGTGAAGAAGGAGAGTATGAATGTTAGGATTACGTGAGATATGATGAAAATTGGGAGACAACGATGTCGTTTTCGAACAGAGGAGGTCAGGGATCATTTTGTCTTCTATTAAAGTTGTCAAGAATCATTTTGTCTTCCATTAAAGTTAACGGAACAAAAGACTTAAGTAACTAACAGAGTTAATTGTTAGAAACTAATTGAATAAATAATATTAATTAAAGATTAAAGTGTCTGATTCAAATTTTTTTGGAGACCAAAATAAATAAATACTCTTTAGTTTATTATATATATGATGTGAGCTGACGTGATATGATTTTATTTTAGTTTCATATTGATGTGATATAATAATTTAAAATTTTAGTTCAAATTGATAAGGAATGAAAATAGTCCGCAAAATGGAGAAGGGTCATCCTATGAGATTTTTTTTATTGATCAAAGGCTCTAATTGAGGGATCAATACAATTGCTGTATTATTGACTGATCATATATAGATTTGTTGGATAAAGACACTAATCATCTGTCTTCACTAATGTACATTATGTTATTATTGATTTTTATTTTATTTAGTAATATGATATATACAATAGTTACTTTAGTTTTTATTGGTAATTATATAAATTAATTTCATCCCAGATTCAAGTTCGACATGAGAAATTAAAATTAATTTGATTCACATTGAAATGACTACTAATCAATTTTAAAAAATATTAGACGATTAATAATTTTTTTTTTCAATATATAGCTTACATTTTTTTTTTACTCTTTGTCCACAAAAATGGACAAATCACACATGTGATTAATTAAATCAGTGATGTTATATATAAGTTTTGTTTAGCAATAAAATCTAATTAAATTGATTCAATTCCAATAAAAATCAGTTTTATTATTATTAGTGCATGTACACATTGCCTTTTCATATTTTACGCTTTTTCTGTGATTTTCTTCACATTTTTCAAATTATTTTTTTCTGCGTTCTTTTTCTTTTCTTTTGCGTTCCTTCTTTTTCTTTACGTATTTTTTGTTATTGTCGTTCTTTTATTGCTTTGCTATTACTGTATTTTTTTTTTCATTTTTTTGGTAATTTTTACAGTATTATGTATATCTTCTTTTTTTTTGTTTAATTTTTTATTCTCTTTTTTTATTTTATTTTTGTTATGAGGGTAAAACAAAAGAATTATGAGAAGTTGAAAAAAAAAAGAAAAAGATAATGATGATAACGAAGAAGAAGAAGGGGAGGAAGAGTTTTGAGTTATGCAGAAGTTATCAGAAAATAACATCGAAATTTTTTTACCTTGACAAAAATTGAGTTACACTTATTAGATTGAATTCTTGCTATAAACAAAAATAACACCAAAATTTCGTAGTTTTAACATTAAAATTTTGTTAAAAATATATAAATCTCATCCTTAATGCTGTATTTTTTTTTTCTTTCTTTTTTTTTGCTCATACATCTTCTTTTAAGAGTATTGCTTCTTATATTAGACTTAAATGAACATGTATTGCAATCTTATTTAATTAAATGAATGTAAATTTACACTTATTAGATTGAATTCTTGCTAAAACAAAAATAACATCGAAATGTGTTTAAAGTGCGGCAACGAAATTTCGGTGTTAAAACTAAGATATCTATATGTTATTGTTAAGAAATTTCAGTGTTATTTTTTTGATAAATTTTGCATAATTCAAAATTCTTCCTTCTCCTTATCTTCTGCTGCTGTTTCATCTTATTTTTCATCTTTTTTTTTTATCTTTTTCTTATTATTTTTTTGGCTTCTTATTTTTCTTTCTTTCTTTTTTTTTCTTTTTCCATCTTACATCTTCTTTTAAGAATATTACTTTTCATATTAGATTTGAATGAACATGTATTACAATCTTATTTAGTTGAATGAATGTAAATTCACACTTATTGGATTGAATTCTTGTTAGAAACAAAAATAACACCGAAATTTATTTTCAGTGACACCAAAATTTCGGTGTCAAAACTAAGATATTTATATATCATTCTTAAGAAATTTCGATGTTATTTTTCTAATAAATTCTGCATAATTTAAAAATTTTCATCTTCCTCCTCTTTATCTTTTACTACTGTTTCTTCTTCTTTTTCATCTTTTTCTTCTTTATTTTTTTTTATTTTATTTTTTCATAATTCTTTTTAGGGTTAAGTACGATTTTGGTCCCTAAGATAGGGGCTGAAAATTTTTTTCATCCCCAGCCTTTTTTTTGCTACAAAATGGTCCCAAAGGTTTAACTTAGTTTTAAAATCGTTCTTTTATAAAAAAATTAATTTTTATTACCAAATTACCCCTAACTAAACAAATTTTAAAAAAAAAAAAAAAAGAAAACAAAAGGGAAGGGAAAGGGGAATGGGGGAATCACGCAGAGGGTGGGGGCATGGAAGAAGAAGGGAGAAAGGGAAGGGGGGAAGTCATGCCAGCTAAACCACCATCCACCACCGCTACAGCTCCTCTCTATCGTCGCACTAGTACAACTACAGTTCGCTGGCGTCACCGCTGGTTTGGATTCGCGTCACTGCGAGTAGAGGAAGAGAGAAAGAGAAGCGGAGAGGAAGAGAAGAGAAGTACGGAGGCACTGATGAAGACCGCGTCCAGCCACGCCCTGCCGTCGTCCTCATCGCGAACCGCTGCCGCTAGAGTGAGGTCCGTCGCCATTGAGCCCTGTTGTTGCTTCTGTTTTTCTGCTTCTGCTTTTCTGCTTCTGCTTTCTGTCTTCTGCTTCTACTTCTGCTTCTATTTTTGCTTTTGTTGATGCTATTTTTGATTCACCATTGTTTATTCACCCTTCACAATTGTTGTTGTTGTTGTTTTATTATTGGTGATAATGCTTCTGATTATAGTAATTTCATCTGAGTTTTGTTAATGAAAGAGGAAGAATTTAGTTATGAGTTTTGTTATTCTGAGTTTTGACGACGATGATGATGATTTTTTTGTTTTCTGAATTCTGAGTTCTGCATCTGGGTTCTTGTTTTTTTAGTTCTTGTTTTTCTTGGTTCTTGACGATGATGATGATGATTTTCTGGTATTTCTTCTTATGGTGATGTTTCTGGGTTCTTCTTCTTCTCTTCTTCTGGGTTTTGTTATTGTTGTTCTTCTGATTTCATTATCTTCTGGATTTTTGCTTTTGTTGTTGTCCTTCTGCTGATTATTCCATTATCCAATTGTTGTTGTTGTTGTTGTTGTTGTTGTTGTTGTTGTTGTTGTTGTTGTTGTTGTTGTTGTTGTTATTGTTGTTGTTGTGCTTCTGGTTGTTTGTTTTATTGGTGTTGCTTCTGCTTCTGCTCCTGCTGATATATTATTAGTCTCGTTTAATTGTTTTATTTGCTTCTGATTCATGGTTTTAATTGCTTCTGATTATAGTAATTGCTTCTCACTTCTGGGTTCAGCTTATGGTGTTGCTTCTGGTTCTGCGTTAGTTAATTTTGGGGAAGAGGGAAGGGCATTTTCGTCCGAAGGACGATTTTAAAACTAAGTTAAACCTTTGGGATCATTTTGTAGCAAAAAAAGGACGGGGATGAAAAAAATTTTCAGCCCCTATTTTAGGGACCAAAATCGTACTTAACCCTTCTTTTCATTTCATTCTCTGATGATGATGATGATGATAATGATGGAAGAGGAGAAGAAATTCATATGAAAAAAAAAAGAGAAGGAAGAGGAGTAGGTGACAGTGGCGGCAGCAACGGCGACGTAGTGGTAACAACACTGCGATAACAAAAGAAGGAGGAGGAGGAGGAGGAGAAGAATTGCATAAATTTAAAATATAGTTATACAATTTAGTTGGACTTGATTGAGTAAATTACTTGATTGTAGAGCATTTTTGTTTTTAACATATTTAATGTTTAACTTGTTTTAATTTAGTATTGTTGATATTTTAAATATCTTTTATTTAAAAAATGTTAGGTAAATCAAGTCGAACTATTTTTTTTTAATTTCATATGTCTTCTCTTTTTTCATCAATGAATTTTTATTACACTAATAATTTATTAGAGTAACTTAATTATTAAAATGATTTATATTAGTTACGTTGCATCGCTTTTATTTATATAATTAAGGGTTAGAGATATAATTATTAATGTTGCCTTTTTTTATTAATTTAAATTTTTTGGATGAGTGATTTCATAACATTAAAGAATAAGAAGGATTTATATCGTTAATGTCAATATAACAACTTAAAAGTGACTTAGCAAAGACAACGAGTTTTGTAGTTCACATTATATATATATATATATATAGGGATGATTTTAAGTTTTTAGTAGTATGATAATGAAAATTTAAATCTAATTTTAAATCAATAAAGTTAGGTATCTAAATTTTTTTAAAATTAAATTTTTAACTAAGTTATAGTGTATTTTTCTTCAAATATACGTGTATATATACTATTATTTTTTTTCTTTGTAATTTTTTTAATATTATTATTATCGCTGCCACTATCACTGATATCGTCGTCACTATCACCATTGTCTTTTTCTTCTTCTTTTTTTTTTCTTTCTCATTCCTTTTTATTATCATTATTATTGTCATTCTCCTTTTTTTTCTTTGAACACAAGAATGTTGATATATAATATAAAAATTTTGGTGTATATAGTACCATAATAAACTAGTAAATAACACAGAAAATTTTTTATATCATATCAAATAAATTTTTGTGTTATATGCAGAAGTTATGTTTTATAATATTCATAAATTTATGTGTTATATGCAAAATCTTTTATACAATATATAAAAGTTTGTGTTTTATAACAAAATTTTTACATTCTGTAATAATTTTTATGTTTTATAATAAAATTTTTGTCCTAAAGAAGTGTGGAGATAAAAAACATCCTAATGGATGCTAACTTTATTTTTTCTTTAAACTGAATTTATATCAATTTAATTGAACTTGATTACTAAAATGTATCACTGATTCTAAATTAACCTAGGTATACTCGACCTTCATTTAACTAATTTTTATAACTTTAAAAATTTAAAAATACTATTTGTACATCAAAATCAGCTATTAAAATTAGTTATTAATATATTGTGTATAAATATATATGTAATTTAATTTATTTTCAATGTGTATTTATATTTCAATATATATTTTATACTAATGACTTATTTTAGTAGCTGATTTTAATGTACACATAGCATAACTCTTAAAAATTATATATCGTTACATATTAAAAACTTTCATTTATAAATAAAATTTAATATTATATATATAAATAAATAATTTTTTTTATAACGATGACATTAAAGTAACTTTAAAGAATCAATAGAAATGTAAATTTTTTTTTTCATTAATTTTACCAAAATTTATGTTTTTGAAAGAAATATATTACTTTGGATTAGGTTTCATATATGGTTTCATGGTTTCAATTCGAGTTAAAAATGACATCAAATTAAAATAACCAACCTGAACCTAGAAGACATATACTTGTAATCCGGGTTGGGTCTTAATTATTACCGAATTTAATTTAAAAAATATTAAAAAATTATTAGAATTTATTATTTTTAGTTATTATTTTATTTATTAATTTAATTCTTTTAATTTAATAATATAATATATTTTAATCTACACTTTTAAACATTAATAACTAATTAATTAATGATTAAATACAATAAATTTTAATAATCTTTTAATATTTTTCAAATATATTTTTATAACTTTTCAAGAATGATAGTTGAGAAAAATTTATAAAAGAAATCTATATTTTATTTAAAAAGTTTGTGAGTAAAAGTCGTGTGTAATAATCACACCGTCTATAAATAAAGATAAAAGAAACACATAATACATACACACACACACACAAGCAAGAAAAGCATGGAACACAGTTTCTACCTCTCCCTTCTACTTCTCTTTGTTTCATTCGTATCTCTTTCTCTCTTCTTCCTCTTCTACCGTCACTGGTCTCCGTTTACGGCCCCAAACTTGCCACCGGGAAGGATGGGTTACCCAATGCTCGGGGAGAGCATCGAGTTCATGTCCACCGGATGGAAGGGACATCCTGAGAAGTTCATCTTTGATCGCATCATCAGGTTTTCCTCTGAAATCTTCAAGACCTCCATCTTTAACGAACCCACTGTTGTGTTGTGCGGACCCACATGCAACAAGTTCTTGTTCTCCAACGAGAACAAGCTGGTTAACGCGTGGTGGCCGGAGAACGTTAAAAAGATTTTCCCAACAACGATCGATTCCAAACTGGAGTCCAAGAGGATGAGGAAGTTGCTACCACAGTTCCTCAAACCTGAAGCTCTGCAACGCTATGTCGGCATCATGGATTCCATAGCTCAAAGGCATTTTGCTTCCCATTGGGAAAACAAGACGCATATCACCGTTTTTCCTTTGGCCAAGAGGTGATGACTTATTATTCTTCATTGGATAGTGTTTGTTTTAAGCTATCAAATACTGAAATTTAGTATTGTGTTCCACCCTCTATTTAATAAATCTAGAAAACGAGAATATAAAAAACTGAAATTTTGACATTTTTTTAATAATTAAAAATATTTTAATAAATATTCATATTTTATTTTTATATTTATCTTAAAACAAATATAATATATATTAAAATATAACTCAATTTTATACACTTTATATTAAATATAATATAAAAATTTAATTTAATCTCTATTTCTTAGATTTAACCTCTCTTCCAAATATAAATAGAAAAAATTTATGGCCCATCAATTTTATTAAAATTTAACTAGTACTTAATCAATAAAAGTAAAGTAAACAATTTTATACCATTAGATACAATCTTATACCATTAAAAATATTAATAATAACTAATTAATGATTATAAATTACAAAACTTACTAATCTCCTAACACCCATCGTAAGAATATTTGTGTGCCACGTTGATTCCTCTCGCATCAAAGTTTCTTTCAAAAAATTATACACTGTAGAAGCAGTGTTTTTGCTATGTTGTAAAAAAAATTTGGTGTCTAATTATCAAAAGAAAAATATATAATTAATATATATTTTAAGAATATTAATTTTTTTTATAAAATATAAGTTTAACCAAAAATTTGACATCAAGTGATAAATATTAAAGAATTAATCTTCAAAAACTTAAACAGATAAATAAAGATATATGAATAATTATATATCTATAGATGATTAACTGTAATTATTTATATATTTTTATTATTAATTTAAATTTTTTAAAAAATAATTTTACGATTTGATATCAAAAAAATTTTTATAATTTAAAATTTAATTTTTCATTTTTATTATACACAAAAATTAACATAAGGTCAAAAACAAATTTAAAAAAAAATTTAGACAAATTTAAAAGAGATTTTATGTTTGTACCTCTCAGGTATTTATGCCCTCGTTCTATTAGGTTAGACTTTTTAGGAGTGGTTTTGTGACATATATTGAAGATATATACAGGTACACGTTCTTGTTAGCTTGTCGTTTGTTCATGAGTGTGGAGGATGGAAAAGACGTAGAAAAAATAGAAGGCCCTTTTCATCGTTTGGCGTCCGGAATCTTAACACTGCCAATTGACTTGCCTGGAACGGCATTCAACAAAGGAATCAAAGCATCAAAGTTCATAAGGAATGAACTTTTGAGGATCATAAAGCAGAGAAAGGTGGAGTTGGGTGAAGGGAAAGCGTCCCCAGCACAAGACATACTGTCTCACATGTTGTTGACACCCGATGAGGATGGACATTACATGAATGAAATGGATATTGCTGATAAGATCCTTGGCCTTTTGATTGGAGGACATGACACTGCTAGTGCTGCATGCACTTTCATAGTCAAATACCTTGCTGAGCTTCCTCATGTTTATGATCAAGTATACAAAGGTCAGTCTATTCATTTCATATGCTTTCTTAGAATGACTCACCAAGTAATAATATACTTTTTGCTACTGCAATTTTATCTTTTATATTAAGATTCATTGCTTTTATTATTATAGAATAGAATGTGATTTTCATCATAAAATAAACATGAACAAAAGAAAAGAGATGCTCAAGAAAATGAATAAGCTACTTGTTTCTGTTTATATATTCTTTAATGTTTTTCCTCTTCTGTCATATATATATAACTTGTGCTTGTGGTGTTCGTAGGCAACCATGAAAATCAATTTATACAAGTCATGCATGAAGTCAATATCTTTCTATTCTTATTCCTGAAAACGTAAATTAATGTCACACGCAAACTAAATGATTTGGTTGGCGTTTGAATCACCAATTACTAGCTTCCAAAATAAAATTATTTCATGGTTGACAACACAATCTTTATGGGAGTTTGAAGCCCTGGATAGTGTCGTGTTAACATGTTATTCAAATTTTTATAAGTCAAAGGAAGTTTACTAATTGAATGAGTTTTTGCAATTAACCGCTTAATTTAATTTACTTGCCAGCTTGATTACTACCACAAGCTACTTCTATTTCTATTATAATCTGACTTTTAGGTTAATGTCCTTCTACCGTCCAACATTTATTAGCAAACCTCATTAAATTATTAAATAATTATGAAAGTACTAAAATAAGAAATGTTTCGTAGGAATTTTTGTTAATTTTTTTTCTATAAAAACCTAAAATTGTATTTAGAATACTTCCAAAAGCTTAAACATGATGATGTTCCTGCTCCCCCCAAATTATAAAATAAAAATAATAATATCTCAAATTAGTCACTAAAAAATTATTCTGATAATTTAATTTTTAATAAATAAATTTTTATTATTTGAACATACTAATTTATAAAAAAAATTTAAAATTTTCATCAGTTTCTTTGTATAGATGAATAATTCAATATAAAAATTATTTTTTAATAAAATAAATATTTAAAAGACTAATTTAATGGTTAAAATTTATTTATAGGATTAAAGTATTTAGCTAAATTTCTTTTAAAGATCAATTTAAATATTGCTCTAAAATAATACTACTAGTGAATAAACTAGTCCGACGAAAAAATTGCAAAAGAAAATTAGATACCTTAATAAATAATATCTCACAATTTTAAAAGTGTGATTGTCTAAATAAAAAGTATTTTTAATATTTAGCTTTATGATAAATTAATGGTGAGCTAAGAACGGTTAAATAACTTGACTGATTTGACTAAATTTTTATTTAACGACTCTCAGTTATCAACTTTACGTGAAGTTGACTGTATTTGAGTTTCCACCTAAATTAATACAAAGTAATTATCAAGAAAAAGGGTAAAGATAAATATAAGGAATAAAACAACAAAAGCCTAAACATGAGGCTACGACATACTTAACCTTTTCATTTGAACTGAAAATAAATAAGTTGGTGTTCCTCATGTAGAGCAAATGGAAATAGCAAAATCAAAATCTGAAGGAGAGTTGTTAACTTGGGATGACGTCCAAAAGATGCGATACTCTTGGAATGTAGCTTGTGAAGTAATGAGACTTGCTCCTCCACTCCAGGGAGGTTTCAGGGAAGCCATCACTGACTTCATCTTCAATGGCTTCTCAATTCCGAAAGGATGGAAGGTATATATACAAATTAAAATAAATAAATTATAATTATACTATATAAACACTAAAAATTAACTATTTTTCTATTATTTAATCAGTTTTATTCTTGTACTATTGAGTTTTTTTTTTTTCACAAAAAAAATGCTAAAAGTCAGTTATCAAATCAGTTATTTATATAAAATATACGCTGAAAATAAAATATATGTATTTATATATAAATATATAATAATTGATTTTTTTTTGTGTGGCTAGTATTTTTGAATAAAGTATGGTTGGTTTAATAATTGATCACTATTTTATATTTTCTTCATTTAACTTTTTTTTTATCATTTTCTTTTGTTATTCATATACTACGTATGAAGTTATACTGGAGTGCGAATTCGAGTCATAAGAATCCAGAATATTTTCCAGAGCCGCAGAAATTCGATCCAAGTAGATTCGAAGGCAAAGGACCAGCTCCTTACACTTATGTGCCATTTGGTGGAGGACCTAGAATGTGCCCTGGTAAAGAGTATGCAAGATTGGAAATACTGGTTTTCATGCACAACCTAGTCAAACGCTTCAAGTTGCAAAAATTGATTCAAGATGAAAAAATTATAGTTGATCCAATGCCCACACCTGCAAAGGGCCTTCCAGTCCGCCTTTATCCTCACAAAGCCTGAAAAACAAGGTCATGGATCTTGGTACTAGCTGGTGGTTATTCGTATACTAAGTGTACAACCTAATACGTATATATTGTTACACTGTTTTCTTATTTGAATCTGTATCCTATATATATCTTGCTTTGTTGAACTTCAAAACTTAAAGACTAAATTCAAAAGAATAATGCGACTTGCAGAAAGATTGTATGGTCAAGCTATGCGTGACTCTTATACGTACATTTAAGTTTCGAAAGTTGAATTCTAAAATATTAAAAACAAACAGAAAAAGTTTGACAACTAAAATATTTGAATCATAATTAACCAAAATTTTTTAAATTGACTTCATTTATATAATTTATTTATATTTTAATTTTTTATTTTATTCTCTTATCACTTTACTTATCACACTTTTTAATGATCTCCATAAATTAATCAAATTAATTATAATAACATATCCTTAAATATTAAGCATCAATTGAATCATATATTAATATCTTATTTTATAATTTGATATTTATATTTAGGATTACAATAAAGACTAATAATAATAAAAAACTGTAATAATAATACGAAAATGTTTGGTAACCAAAGAAAATCAGTTAAAAACAGCCATAACTTACTTTATTTAACATTTATTAATTGTTGCGATAATTAATTAATGCTAAATAAGGCAAGTTATGGCTATTTTTTTTTTTGTCTACCTAGCATTATCCTAATTAGGGGTGCACATGGGTCGGGTGAAACCGGGTTTGATGTGACCCAGACCCGATCCGAAATATACACCGGGTCCATTTATTAGACCCGAACCCGACCCTAGACCCGATGAAATCAATACACTTTCAGGCCACAATTATACCGGGTGAAAACCGGGCCGTTAACATTACATTACGTTGATACCTTCTTGTAAACTAGCATGTAAAAATATCCAAATTTCTAAGACTCCAACCATTATTTAACATGGTAAAATTCACTTAGAAAAATATAACAAGAACCAACATTTCTTTAAAATTAAAGCAAAACCACAATCAATACTAAAGCAAAACCATAATCAATACTAATATTGTCTAATAATACCAAATATTTAAATCAATACAAATAACACAATATTATGCACTGGTCTAAAGTCTTATGCATTCTAAACATAAAATATTAACTTATAGTCTTATAATGACTAATAAAACAAAATATTAAGGTTTACAATACTTAAATTGCACATAAGAATAGTTATGATCCATCACTAATAACACAAAATATTAATTGTGTATGATGACCGGGCCGACTTCGGGTGACCCGAGCTATGGCCCGGACCCGACCCAAAATAATGATCGGGTCTATTTTTGAGATCCTTACCCGGCCCTAAACCCAATGAAATCACACCAAATTAGCCCCTAAAGTGTTAGGCCCGGTCCGAGTCTGTGCACCCCTAATCCTAATAATATTACTTAAGTGACGTTAATTATAATCGATCCATATAAGATAAAAGTTTCATATAATCACTAATTTCTTGATTCATCTCATTATTAATGGAGGCCGTCAAAGTAACGTAAAGGCCATCTACATTCAGAGACAAAAATTACAACTTTACTGCAATTGAAGCACAATCAGAAACGTCAACATTTAGAAGAAAAATCATGAGTTTAGTACAATTGGAAGTACAATGAGAAAGCTTGATGCATCAATTCTTAGAGATAATGCTTAAATCAATTTATTCAATTGAGAAATTTATTCATAATATTCATAAATTTATATACATAATATTAATAATTTCATATTGATAACATTTATAATTTTATACTCATAACATTTATAATTTTATATATATAATATCTATAATTAATAAATTTTTATAATTAATATTATCAAAATTCAAACTATGTATTTTATTATATTTTTTAAATTATTTTATCTGTACATTAATAGATCATGAATCATGATTTTAATATTTTTATTTAATATTCATATGTATGTTTATTTATTAATTTTAATATGATGAGTTAATAATTACTTTTAAAAATTTATTTTTTAATTTTTGTTTATATTTTATTTTTTATTTTTTATTTTTTAATAGTCTATATGTAAAATATAAGTTATATAATAGAAGTTATTAAATTTTTTTAATTTAACATCCATAATTCTATATTATAATATCTTGTTCATACCCTGGTCCAAAGGTACTTAGAAGAGACATTCGAGCAACTCAGACAATTCGTTGAGGCTGAGATCCGACATATAGTTCGGGAGCTTAATAGCCGAGCTGACGCTTTTTTCAAATTGACAAGTACTAAGCCAGGAGGAAATAACAAAAGCTTGATTCAAGAAACTCTCCAAGAACCATCAATCAGCAAATCTGACAATAAATCAGACATATTACCATCTCTGATATGAACCTCGGATGGATGACTCCCCTCATCGAATATCTGAAATTTGACGTCCTCCTTGAGGAGATAAAAGAGACTAAAAGAGTCTGAAGGGAAGCACAAAATTATACTTTGGTACACAATATCCTCTATAGAAGAGGGATATCAACACCTTTACTTAAATGTGTTCCAACTTGTAGAATTGAAGAAGTCTTGGAAGAGATACACAATGGCATATGTGGAATCCATCTCGGAGCTCGATCACTAGACAAAAAAGTAACCCAAGCTGGGTTCTTTTGGCCAACTTTACAAAAAGATGCGACCGACTTTGTCAAAAATGCCCACCTTCTCAGATGCATGCTCACTTCCACGTCCCCCCTCCCCCTTGAGGAACTCATCAGTGTAACCTCTCCTTGGCTTTTTGCAAAATGGGAGCTGGACCTACTTGGGCCTTTTCCCCAAGTCCCTAGATAAGTCAAGTACTTCATTGTGGGGGTGGATTACTTCATCAAATGGATTGAAGCTGAACCACTAGCTACCATCACGGCCCAAAAAAGTCAAAAATTTTTGTACTGGATATCATTACTCGATTTGGGGTCCCGCATTTCATCACTACGGATAATGGTACACAGTTTACAGACTCAACTTTCAGGAGCTTAGAGACAAGTACGAAGATCAAACATCAATTCACATTGGTGGAGCATTCCCAAGTAGTGCGTGTACGCAAACCCCACACTTCCGTACAATAGTACCAGCAAGTGCACTGGGTCGTCCAAGTAATACCTGAGCGAGTCAGGGTCGATCCCACGGAGATTGTGGCTTGAAGCAAGCTATGGTTGTCTTGCAGGTCTTAGTCAGGCGGAATCAGAAGGTTGTTGGATAATTAATAATAATGTTGTATATGAGAGGAATAGAGTTGAAGATCGGAGTTGCTTTGTCTTTCTGAATTAACTCTGGTACTACTGCTCTCCTTGCTTGTGAATGATTTCTTCAATGGCAGGTTGTATGTGATTGACACTGGTTTGAGCAGCTATCAATACTCCGCCGGATCTGAACCCCAAGTTTAGTGTGGATCCATCTTTGCTTGAGGGTGAAGCGCGTACAATCCATTCTCCTTTATGATCCTACACAAAACGCCACAGACAAGGTCGGATCTTCCGGATAAGAGAATGCTGAATCTTGGGTTTTAGCCTCTACCACAGAGACCCTAATCTCCTCGGAAATCAGCTGAACTGATGTCTCGAGAAGTCCCCATCGAAATCATGATTAGCCATCCGAGAGATGTATATTCAAGCTGTTGGTCGTCCTTGTCCGGTGAAAGACGCATTCTGACCCAAGTAGATGCGGGTGTTTGTCAGGCGTATTCGCCTTAATGTGATGAACAGAGCTAATTGGTTAGATCATCCTATTTACCACGATGAAGTATGAATATACATCTTAGAATTAATCAAACACGGATCAAAGAGAAACAGTAGTACTTTTATTAATTCATAGGACTCAACATGGCTCTTCCTCTCAACCTAGGAGGTTTAGAAACTCATACTGAGAGAAAAATACAATGTAAAACTCAAAAATAATGTGTATCCTCCCAAAAGAGGTCTGAAGACATAGTGTAAAACAACTCTTAAATACTGAACAAATGACTAGTAAGGGTAAAATAGTCTATTTAGTGCTAAAATCTACTTCTGGGGCCCACTTGGTGAGTATTTGGGATGAGCTTTGATGAGATCCTTGTGCTATGAGGTTTCTTGCGCGTGGAACGCCAGCTAGGGGGTCCTCTTTGGGCGTTTGTACATTGGTCTCTGCTCTTTGGGCGCTGGACACCTGGAAGGGGGCAGGAAGCTGGCGTTGGATGCCAGTTTTGGGCCTTCTAATCCGAAGAAAAGTATAGACTATTTATATATTGATGGAAAGCTATGGAAGTCAGCTTTCCATAGCCGTTGAGAGCGCTCCATTTGGACTTCTATAGCCCCAGAAAAGCTCTTCCAAATGCAGGCAGGTTAGATCTGGACAACATCTGCAGTGCTTTCTCTGTCTCTGAATCAGACTTCTGCTTCAGCTCCTCAATTTTAGCAAAAAAATACATGAAATTATATAAAAATACAAAAACTCATAGTAGAATCCAAAAATGTGAATTTGACTCTAAAACCTATAAAAACTTACTAAAAACTACTAAAAACTATATGAAAGTGATGCCAAAAAGCGTATAAAATATCCGTTCATCACAACACCAAACTTAAACCGTTGCTTGTCTCCAAGCAACTAAAAACACAGTAGGATAAAAAGAAATTTAAGATACAATAAATTTCTAAGTTTCAAATGAAGGTTAGTTACAATCAGATGAGCGGGACTTAGTAGCTTTTTGCTTCTGAATAGTTTTGGCATCTCACTATCCATTAAAACTTAGAGATGTTAGCATCCTTGGAAACTTAGAATCCAGATGATATTATTGACTTTCCTAGTTAAGCTTATTTTGATTCTTGAACACAGCTTTCTGAGTCTTGGCCGTGACCCAAGCACTCTGTTTGCCAGTATTACCACTGGATACATTCATGCCACAAATACTTTAACTGAGTGAACCTTTTCAGATTGTGACTCAGCTTTGCAAGAGTCCCCAGATAGAAGTTGTAATGACCCAATTTCTGGTACGTCATGATCATACTAGAAACTGAGTGCTACCAACTTGTCTTCCTAATTATTATCTATTATTTATTATATGAGCCTGATTCGTTGTTAAAAGCGTAGTTATTTTGCGAGAATTTTTTTTTGAAAACGTTTGGATTAATAAACAGAATCACTCACAATCAATTCACAAATAATAAGAAATACCAGAGTTATAAACAACCACACTTACATACATCTCAATAGTTAATATCATTCGGTTATCCAGCCTTTATCAGAGTAAAGATCTTTAGTTAGATTACCCCTAGATATAGCTAGATAATAACTATATATATATATATACATGCAACATCCTAGACCCTGACCTGTTCAAGAAGTCCCTAAGCTGGCACCTAGGCTAGCCTAGACTCTATACTCACCTAGTCCCTCTAAACTACTAAGGCGAGGGAAAGTACGTTCTAAGTCTTCAAAACTCAAGTCAGGTGGAACATCATCAAAAGATGGAACATTATCTGCTACTCCTCTGCACGATCAACATTGCCATATGACATCTCCCTGGTACCTCATCAAGTAGTCACATAACAAGAGTCTTGTACACAGGATTTAGGTTAAAGTTCGTGTACAAATGGGGTGCAAAACGTTGGCTGGTCTCACAGTATATACATATAAACAGGTAACAGAGTTCACTCTAGACTCAGAAGACTACCTAGAGCAGAATCCTCTTTGCGGAACGATCATCAACGAACTATGGAGGGGTACTCTTGCTCCCGTCTGAGGGGAAAGGAGAGAGAAGGGGTAAGAACTTGGGAGTTCTTAGTAGGGCCGGGGTTATTAGTTTAATTCATTAATTTTGTATTGTTTGATAGACAAATAACAGAATATAGAGAAGCAGTTAACAGAGGATAGATAAATAGAGAAAATAGAAAATCAAACACAAACAGAAGAATACAAGAAAGTAAAACATAGACACAAAGAGTAGAATACAAACAGGGAAAGCATACATTCATACAACAATCATAACAGAGGAAATGCACAACCAAATATGATGCATGTCTGTCCTATGCAGGTGGTGCACAAAATTGTTACTCTCTTACAATTTCGCACACATGACCAGCAAGTGCACTGGGTCGTCCAAGTAATACCTCACGTGAGTAAGGGTCGAATCCCACGGAGATTGTTGGTTTGAAGCAATCTATGGTTATCTTGTAAATCTTAGTCAGGAAGTCAATTATGTTTATCAGTTGAATTGTGAATAACCAAGAGAGCATAAATTAAAGATTACTTGTTGTGCAGTAATGGAGAATATGTTGGGGTTTTGGAGATGCTTTGTCTTCTGAATCTCTGCTTTCCTCTGTCTTCTGATTCACGCACGCACGCCCTCCTATGGCAAGCTGTGTGTTGGTGGATCACCGTTGTCAATGGCTACCTTCCGTCCTTCCAGTGAAAACTACGCTCACGCGCTCTGTCACAGCACGGCTAATCACCGGTTGGTTCTCGATCCGGTTGGAATAGGATTTACTATCCTTTTGCGTCTGTCACTAACGCCCAGCCTTCAGGAGTTTGAAGCTCATCACAGTCATTCAATCCTTGAATCCTACTCGGAATACCACAGACAAGGTTTAGACTTTCCGGATTCTCATGAATGCCGCCATCAGTTCTAGCTTATACCACGGAGATTCTGATTAAAGAATCTAAGAGATGCTCATTCAATCAGATATAGAATGGAGGTGGTTGTCAATCACACGTTCGTGGTTTGAGGAAGGTGATGAATGTCACAGATCATCACCTTCATCACAGTTAAGCGCGAATAAACATCTTAGATAGGAACAAGCGTGTTTGAATGGAAAACAGAAATACTTGCATTAATTCATCGAGACACAGCAGAGCTCCTCACCCCCAACAATGGGGTTTAGAGACTCATGCCATCAGAGAATACAAATTTTAGATCTGAAATGTCATGAGATACAAAATAAGTCTCTAAAAGTTGTTTAAATACTAAACTAGTAGCCTAGGGTTACAAAATATGAGTGGACTATGATGGATGATGCAGAGGTCCACTTCTGGGGCCCACTTGGTGTGTGCTGGGGCTGAGATTTAAGTGAGTCACGTGCAGAGGCCATTTGTGGAGTTGAACGCCAGTTTTTATGCCAGTTTGGGCGTTCAACTCCAGTTTTTGATCCTTTTCTGGCGCTGGACGCCAGAATTGGGCAGAGAACTGGCGTTGAACGCCAGTTTACGTCGTCTATCCTTGTGCAAAGTATGGACTATTATATATTGCTGGAAAGCCCTGGATGTATACTTTCTAATGCAATTGGAAGCATGCCATTTCGAGTTCTGTAGCTCCAGAAAATCCAATTTGAGTGCAGGGAGGTCAGAATCTAACAGCATTAGCAGTCCTTTTTCAGCCTGAATCAGATTTTTGCTCAGCTCCTTCAATTTCAGCCAGAAAAATACCTGAAATTACAGAAAAACATACAACTCATAGTAAAGTCCAGAAATATGAATTTTTCCTAAAAACTACTAGAAATAGACTAAAAACTAACTAAAACATACTCTAAACTATATGAAATTATCCCCAAAAAGCGTATAAAATATCCGCTCATCAGGAGGCCATGAAGAACATATGTTCAAAGTTGAATATCATCAAATTTCATCAAATTACCACCAAAATTTCAACAAGAATCACTCAATCACTCATATAAACCATCAATTTCAAGCACAGCCAAACCATATCATAATCACACAACTCAAACACAATCAATCAAGATTAAATTCATCAAACCCTACCTGGTTTTGCTGCTCCAAATTCAGTTATACTTTCAGGTGGTCCTTAAGCACTTTTTCCTCCTAAATCACTACAAGAACAACTTTAAATCCACAAATCCTCAACTGACCAAATCTCTCTTAGCATGTTAGGAAGGGATATCTCACCTTAGACTTGCTGGAAATTAATATTTCTTGGCCCTCAAGTCAAGTTAAGCATGATTCCTAAGGAAGAACATCAAGAAATTACATATTTAAGCATGTTTCCTTGAAAACCGAATTGAAGAGGAAGGGTGACAGCCATCTCACCTTATTTTCAGCCTTGATATGTTACATGGTTATGTAGAGGAAGAAGAGAGGATCATTTTGGTGAAATCGGAGTTTTGATTTGAGTTTTAGTTCAGAAGAAATCAAGCTTTGAAGATTAAGTGTTCATGAAAGTTTCTCTCTTTTCTCTCTTGTAATTTTCAGCCAAAATGAAGAAATGAGACAGCCTTGGAGTGTCTTGTGGGTGTAAAGTGAGTTGTGATTGGTTGGCTTGGAGGTGGGTTAAAATAATATTAAAATATCTCAGGTGTATAACTACTAAAACTAGATGTATCGGAACACTTGTAAAAATATCTCTACAAATTATTTTCTGAGCTACTAGCATAGATGACACTAGTAACATATTTATTATGAGAATAGAACATGTATGATGAGGCCTTAGCATTGCTAAAGTCATTAGAGAGTGCTGGTGCTAAGCTGCACCAGTAAACTGTGAACCCGGTTAAACCGATTTTCAGTTTTTAACTAAAACTGACCAGGTAACCTTATAATATCATTTAAACATCTTCTAATACTAATATAATGATAATTTTATACTATTATCTCTCTTCTCTCATGAATCAAGTCCGGTTCATCAAACTGAGACTATTTACGGAAACCAGAATCAAAACTCCTAACCGATACGGTTCAAAAACTAAGTTCTTCGTGACTGCGTTATCGAGCTTGCCTCAGAAAAGGTTCTAGCTTAAAGATGACATAATGACAATGAGGATTGATATGCTTGATAATACATCAGAGGTGTTCCCTTTACTGATCTTCCAGAGGATTTCGTGCCTTCGGAAAAGATCTCGCGTACTCGAAAAATGGGGTTGTTACAGAAGTGTCCAGAGTTCTTAGGCACACTCTTTTTTGCTTTGGACCACGACTTTAACCGCTCAGTCTCAAGCTTTTCACTTGACACCTTCACGCCACAAGCACATGGTTAGGAACAACTTGGTTTAGCCGCTCAGGCCAGGATTTTATTTCTTTGGGCCCTCCTATCCATTAATGCTCAAAGCCTTGGGCCCTTTTATCCTTGCCTTTTGGTTTAAAGGGTTACTGGCTTTTTGCTCTTGCCTTTTGGTTTAAAGAGTTATTGGCTTTTTCTGCTTGCTTTTTCTATTTTTTTTCTTTTTATTTTTATTTTTTTCGCCACTTTTTTTTTCGCATGCAAGCTTTTTCTTTTTCTTTTTACTGCTTTTTCTTGCTTCAAGAATTGATTTTAGATTTTTCATATTATCAATAATACTTTTCCTTTTTCCTTATTCTTTCAAGAGCCAACATTCATAAATTTCAACTTCAAATATGCACTGTTTATTCATACATTCAGAAAACAAAAGCAAATGACACCACATCAACATAATTAAACTAATCTCATTTTAAACTTGAAATTCATGCATCTCTTAATTCTTTTAAATTAAAAATTTTCTTTTAAGCAAAGTGAGAGATATATGAAATATTTTACAACTTTAAGACATCAATGCAAATGATCATGTAACCAGAACAAGAGAACAGATAATAATACAGACAGAAAATAGAAAAATAACAGGAAAGGAGTAAAAGAGAACGAATCCACCTGAATGATGGGGGCTAGTGCTCCTCCTTGAGGATCGCACGTAGTGCTTGATCTCTTCAATGTCACTCCTTTGTCTTTGTTAAGGCTGCTGCACAGTCTCATGTGCATGCTTTAAAGTTTGCTCCATCATCTTCTTCTATACTTAAGAGTGGTAAAAGTAAAAAAGCAAAGCTTTTGCAACACCAAACTTAAGAGTTTTGCTCGTCCTCGAGCAAATATGATCAATGAGAAAGAAAAGGTGGGGTAGGTGGAGCTTCCGTGGGACCTACTAGTCCTGAGAGGCTAGGGAATTCCAGATTCCTTGCTCTCTTGCACTGGCGTTTGAACGCCCAGGGGCTGCTCCCTGGCTGTCGTTCAACACCAGCAATGCTGCCCATTAGGGGCATTGAACACCCAGCAGGGATACCTTGGCTGGCTTTCAACTTTAACACTCCATCCAGAGTGTTTTGTTTTCACTGCTGTGAATTCTGTCTCTATTCTTACTATTGCATATGATCATGACCCTAAAAGAAAAACAAAACAAAATAAAAGGAAGTAAATAGTTAATTAAGGTTGGATTGCCTCCCAACAAACGCTTCTTTAATGTCATTATCTTAACAAACAACTTCTTTCAAGGAGGAAGATAGTCATAGATGAATAAATCCTTACTCCTTACTGGGAGCTTCCTTCCTGTGCTCTCATGAAATAGCATAATATGCTCAGAGATAGGATCTTGTTCACTGCCTGAGGCAGGATTGGGCTTACAGCAGTATGCTGGTGTCCCTTTTTGTCACTTCTCTCTTCCATGGTAAAAAGCCCTCAGTAGGGATATTTTTGTTTTTCTAGCCCCTAGGTATCTTCCTTTTGGGGCCTTCCTCCTTTGTAGATAGTGTACATCCAACACCAAACTTACATTTGGTCTTAGGAGGGATTGAATTAATTCCATCCAAGGGAGGAGGCTTGGATGCTGAATCCCTTATGCAAGTGCCTCCCTTTTCAGGGGGCGATGAACGGATTGTTGATGGTCTAGAATTTCACAAATGAATCCTCGTTGCTAGTATAGTTTCTAAACCAACAAAGAATCTTTTCATACAAAAATTTGGTTGTCACTAAAATAAACCCAATAAAATTAAACCGAAGTATTTAAACCTCAGGTCATCTCTCAAGGAATTGTAGGGAGGTGTATTTATTATTGGTTATGGAAAAGTATCTTTTTGGGTTTTTTTGAAAGGTTGAACAAGGAATGTAAATGATAAGAAAATAAACTAATAATTAAGAAAGCTCTTGGCAAGGTATGAGAATTAGAAGTCCTATCCTAGCTATCCTTATCAATTGTGATATCAATTGTCCATTGCTCCCACTTAGTTAACCTCTAACTATGAAGAAAAGTCAAGTGGATGAATCAATTTGATTCCTCAAGTCCTAGTCAACTCCTAAGGAAAGACTAGTTTTAGAGAGATCCAAATCAACTAGTAACTTTTAATTATCAATCAGCAAAGGAGTTTGATAACTCAAGAGTCTGCAATTACTCAACAAAGCCAAGAGGAGAAAAATCTAACTTAAAACCCTCCCAAACATTTTATCAAATACTTGGAAGGCATAACATAAAAGCATAGGAAAATAATAAGAGATAATAAAATCCAAACAACCAATTGCAAGCATCAATAACATAAATTGAAGAAAGCAATAATAAATATGAAATACCTCAAATTGTATTAAATTGAAAATCAAATCTAACATAAGAGTTCATAAACTAAAATAGCAACATAGAATAATCAACAAGGGAAATAGATAAACTAAAGTGCTAAAATAAATAAGAGTAGAAGACAAAACTAAATTAAACAAAGATAGAAATCTGAAATTGAAAAGAACTAAAAGGAATCCTAAAATCTAGAGAGAGGAGAGAGCCTCTCTCTCTAGAAAACTACATCTAAAACCTAAAATTATGTGAATGAATGTTATGTGAATGAATGAATGTTATTCCCCCACTCTGCAGCCTCTAATCTGTATTTTTCTGGGCCAAAAACTGGGCCAAAAGGAGCCCAGAAATTGCCCCCAGCATTTTCTGATGCGTCCAGCACGTGGTTCTGTCACGCGTACGCGTCACCCACGCGTACGCGTCGATTGAACTTTCGCAAGGTCACGCGTACGCGTGATCTATGCGTGCGTGTCGCCTAACAGCATGGCAACTATGGCAAATTATATATCATTTTGAAGCCCCGGATGTTAGCTTTCCAATGCAACTGAAACCGCCTCATTTGGACCTCTGTAGCTCAAGTTATGGTCGATTTAGTACGAAGAGGTCAGGCTTGACAGCTCAGCAATTCCTTCAATTTCTTGTATTCCTTCCACTTTTGCATGCTTCCTTTCCATCCTCTAAGTCATTCTTGCCCTATAAATCCTGAAAACACTTAACAAACATATCACGATATCAAATGGTAATAAGAGAGGATTAAAATTAGCAAATTTAAGGCTAAAGAAGCATGTTTTCAATCATAGTACAAAGTTGGGAAGGAAATGTAAAACATGCGAATTATATGAATAAGTGTGAGTTTAGTGGATAAAATCCACTCAATTAAGTACAAAATCTACCACGAAATAGTGGTGCATCAAGGGGTAATGGAGGGTTAAGAACCTTAGATACCATCCAGTTCTTATGCAAAGTAATCCTTGTTTCTTGTGCCTCTTAGATTCCCAGATTCTCCATTACTATACTTGACCCTAGGTCACACAGATCCTTTTCAAAGGTCATGGTGCCTATGGTACAAGGAATCAGAAAGCGTCCAGGATCTGGAAGCTTCTGAGGTAGCTTCTGCTGAACCAAAGCATTGAGGTCTTTGGAAAGCAATGGAAGTTCTTCCTCCAAAGGCTTTGTACCAAACAGTTTGGCATTCAACTTCATAAGAGCTCCTAGGGGCCGAGCAACTTGCTCTTCCCTAGTGTCTTCATCCTCATTTGAGGTTAAATGTTCATCAAAACTCATGCACTGTAGAAGTGCATGCAAAGGAACCTCTATGGTCTTTATGGTTTCCTTCGGTTCTGGGATAGAGGGTTCTTGAGTGGGATTTAAGCACTCGAAGGATGTCCTTTGACTGGTGTTCAACGCCAGCTTTGATAGCTCTTTAGGCGTTGAACGCCTTTACTGTCCACCCTTGCTTGCGTTAAACGCCAGTCCCTCTAGCATTCTGGGTGTTGGACGCCCAGCAAGGATGTCCTTGCTGGCATTAACGCCAACTTCCCTGGGTGTGTGGGCATTGAACGCCCAGTGAGGGGTTCCTCACTGGAATAGTTATCAAATCCGGCTCGACCCGGCCGGTTCGACCAGAAACCTGGTCACCCGATCACCTGGATGGGTCGAGCGACTCGTTGAACTGGCCAAGCAATGAACCCGGTGGAACCCGGTTTGACCCGATGGGTTTTGATGAAAATCGGCGACCTGGCCGGGTGATTTGACCCGGTCTGGGTGGTGATTTTTTTTGAAATGCTGAAACGGCGTCGTTCCAATTCATCCCCCCATATTCGTTGAAACTGTGAAAGTGAAACCCTACGCTAATCCCCCCTTCCCCGCATTGCCTCTAAAGTCTAAATCCCTAATGGCATTTGAGACACTTTGAGTGTCTGAGTTCATTAATCGGCAGTCCGTCACCGGCGAACCCTCACCGCCGATACCCCCCAGCCAACCTTGTCCCTCCGTCACTGCCGAACCCTCACGGCCTCACCCTCACCCTCATGACCTCACCCTCGTCACTTTGTCGTCACCTAGTCTCGTCGTCTCGGCCTCACCTCACCAGCGGCAAAAAGTGTGCATCAAAAAGCTCAGAAAGCGTTCGTCTTCTACGGCCTCAGCTCTCCATCACTCTCAGTCTCTGCTCCCTCAGGTCATTTGGGTGGAAGTGGTGGTCGTCAGAAAGCTCAGAAAGCATTCATCTTCTGCCTCAGTGCCTCTGCTCCCTCAGGTCAGTTGCTGTTGTATTTGATTTTTAGAGTTGTTGAACCTGATCATATTTTAGTTGCTATTGTTATGGAATCTGGTAAATAAATTTGATTTTTTAGAGTAGTTGTTGAAGCTGGACGAATTTTAGTTAAAATTGTTCTTGAATTTGGTAGTTGCTGCTGTTGTATTTAGTTTTTTAGGGTTGTTTGTTGCTGGTTGCTGTGTTGATATATGGTAATCGGTATAGAGTTGTTGCTGGTTGCTGCTATTGTATTTACTGTAGTTTTTTAGAGCTATTGTTATTTATTGCTGGATTGTTTAGAGTTATTGTTAGTTGAATCAGTGAACTTTGGTGAAATGGTGGTGGTTGCTGTATTGCTTAAAAACTGATTTAAGCAAATCTTTTGTTGTTGAAAATATTTTTGGTTTTTTTTGCTAAAATTTTAAAAATATCTTCATCTCAAACACCATCAGAAACGCCACGATCTCAAGAACAAGCATCATCAGCAACTCCTACCCCTGATCTTACCACTAAAAGAGTTTATAATAATAGAGGAAAGACTGATCCAGCTTGGGGGTCATTGTAAAGAAATTGTGGAAAAAACAGGAAAAATTACTATGATGTGCATATATTGTGACAAACCTGTTAGGGGAGGTGGGATTAATCGATTGAAGTATCATTTAGCTGGAAAAGGAGGAGATGTTGAGAAGTGTAAAAAGGTTCCACCTGATGTTGCTCATCAATTTGGGCAAAATATTGAAGAATTTATGAATAAGAAAAGGAAAACTCAAGAAAATTATGCAGAAAGTTATGGAGCATGTAATGAGGTTGAAAGAGAATTTGATAGAATGGAAGAGCTTGAAGCACGACAACAACAACAACAACATTTGATAAACCACTATTTAATAGTTTATCATGTACTAATTTGAGTGGTTTTTATCAAGACTTTACACACTTAATCATACAATTCGCATGTTTTGCATTTTCCTTCCTAATTTTGTGCTATGATTGAAAACATGCTTCTTTGGCCTTAAAATTGCTAATTATTAATCCTCTCTTATTACCATTCGATGCCTTGATATGTGTATTAATTGTTTTTAGGGTTATAGGGCAGGAATGGCTTAGAGGATGAAAAGGAAGCATGCAAAAGTGGAAGGAATACAAGAAATTGAAGGAATTGCCAAGCTGTCCAGCCTGACCTCTTCGTACTTAACTGACCATAACCTGAGCTACAGAGGTTCAAATGAGGTGGTTCCAGTTGTGTTGGAAAGCTAATATCCGGGGCTTCAAAATGATATATAATTTGTTATAGTTTCTTTGAAGATAGGTGACGCGCACGCATACATCACGCTCACGCATTGCATCTGCAAAAATCAACGTATCAGAATTCGCCCCCAGCGATTTTTGGGCTGTTTTTGGCCCAGTTCTCGGCCCAAAAAACAGAGATTAGAGGCTACAAAGTGGAGGAATAAACATAACTTCTCATTATTCATAATTTTAGGTTTTAGATGTAGTTTCTAGAGAAAGAGGCTTTCTCCTCTCTCTAGGTTTTAGGATTCCTAGTTTTATGCTTTTGAGTTGGATATTACAAAGAGTTGCTACCTCCGTTGAAGTCATTATTATTCTAGTTTATTTTCTTTTTCCCTTACTCTTTCATATCCTTAATCCTTATTCAGAGTTACAATTGGATTGTTTTTAGAATTTATTAATGCAAGAAGTATTTTTCCATTTAAATTTTATTATTTGTTTAATTGCTTCCAATTGATTTTAATTATCATGTTCCCTTTTTACTTCTCTTATAAGTTTACGAAGATGGTATTCATGTTGACATGGTAGACTCCCAACTTGACTTGGGGATTGATTAAAAGGAGACTCTTGAGTTGGAATGCTCAAGTGATTAGTTAAATTGGAAGTTGTTGGCTAATTCTCTATTTACTAACGCTAATCCTTCCCAAGGGAGAGGATTAGGATTTGCGAATAAGAGTTAGCTCAATCACTTGACTTTCCTTTATTTAGTAAGGGTTAACTAAGTGAAAATAACAACCTTTTGATACTATACTTGAGAAAATCCAACAAGGATAGAACTTCCAATTAATCATTTCCCCAGTCAAGGCTTTTTATTTTGAATACATAAATCTCTTTTAATTTACATTGCTTTAATTCACAATCATTTATTTTTCCACTCCTCATTCCAAAATTTCTCAGAAAATAAAAACCCATAACCAATAGTAACACACCTCCTTGCAATTCCTTGAGAGACGACCTGAGGTTTAAATACTTCAGTTATTACTTTTTAGAGGTTTTGTTACTTGTGACAACCAAACTTTTGTACGAAAGAATTCTTTGTTGGTTTAGAAACTATACTTGCAACGAGAATTTATTTGTGAAATTCTTTACTAGCAGAAAATACGTTCATCAAAATGGCGCCGTTGCCAGGAAATTGCAAATGTGTCTTATTATTGGTTATTGTAAATATTTGCTTTTGCTTGTTTATTTGTTTTTGTTTTTAATTTTTATTAGCTACTATGAATTCTCACCTCTGTCGCTATGAGTTTGGTTCCAATGTTGTTGTAGAGAATGGAAGCTATAATGGAAACATGTATCAAGGTTGGAACAATCAAAGATGGGAGAAGCCACAAGGATTTGATCAACCCTCTTGGCTACAACCCCCTCTAATGCACTATAACCAACAACCATCCTATGATGCATACCAAGACAATAGTTATGGTGGACTCTTTCGTGACAACCAACCTCCACCAAATTACTATGGTCAAGAGCCATTCCAGGGTGCATACCAAGATGGTGAATATGGTGGACCCCCTTGTAGTTACCAACAAGCCCCACCATATGTTTATGAACCACCTCCTCAACATAATTCTGAACCACCACACTCACAAGCCCCTTTCCACCATTCACTTCCATGTGACCCTAATCCTTACCCACCATACCAAGAGCCTTCCAAGCCACACTTCCAAGAACCACCACCTCATTATACACCATCTCCATATCCTCATCAAGAAGAACCACCTCCGTATTATGAACCCTCCTATCCACCCCAACCTCCATTGGATAACAAAACACTCTCTAATCTCATTGATCTCACCTCTAAACTTTAAAATCTTATATTCCACAGGGACCAACCCTCTACCTCCAATATTCAACCCTCAAGCTTTAGTGCACCACCACCCTCCGTGCAAGAATACCCAGATCTATCAATCTGAAAGCAAGATGATCCCAATTATGTTATTGACATGGAACAAGAGAGAAAGGATCGTCTTCGCGAATTCATACTTCATAAGAAGCTTGAGGAGGCCCTACAGGTGGAGGTAGCAGAGACCCTTGAAGATGAAGGAGTAGTTGAAGGGAGTTGTCATGGAAAGAAAGTCATCAAGGAGGAGTACGATTTTATACTAAAACAACTAGACAAAGCAGCAATTATTGAAGAGGAAGAAGTGGTTGTAGACTTAGGAGATGCTGAACCTCCATGGGAAAGTCCAGTCATAGAGCCTCCTTACAAGATGTTTGATGTTGATGTTGAGGAAGGTGTACAACCTCCAAGGCATATCCTGGTTGAAGCCTTTGAGGAGGTTGATCAAGAGATGGATTCAATCATTGATGAATCCTTATCTGCAATTGAATCCTCTCCCATTGGACTTGACATGGAGATTAAATAAGAAAAAGCACAACCTCCCATGCCATTAGTAAGTAATGAAGAAGAGATTGAATTGGAATAAAACTCATAAGAGGAAGAGGTTGAAATTGAAGAAACTTGCAAAGAGGTGGAAGTTGTCAAGGAAGAGCTCAAGGGAATGGAGCTGGAAATCACCTTGCCAAAATTGTTGGAGACCTCTCCCCCAAAGCCATCACCATCTATTCCTTCATTCAAGTGGGTAAATCTTTCATCTCTAAGCTTAATTAGCCCACTTGAATATGCTTTGCTTGAGACGGATGGGCAACTTAGAGCTCTTTGTGGCTATAAGAGTAAGAGGGAGATGGTTAGTGGTAGGAATTGTCATGCAAGGTTCAATATGGTTGCATGCTCCAAATTGAAGTACAAGGGTTGGTATAATTCTCAATTGAATGGATCTAGGAAGTTGTTTGGATATCTCTGTGAGAATTTCGATTGCTCACCACCCAAATGGAAAAATGATGATCAACAAGAAGACGGGTGAAAAAGCAAGGTTTGGGACCCCGGAATTCATTCTAGCAATCAACACTCTTGGGGCCTTGTCACTTGCTTTAACTTGCTTGAAGGCTTTATGCAACTAGTGTGGGATCCCAGAGGCTATTGGAATTACAAACACTGGTGGGGATTCCTAGATGAGTTCAAGCACAAGCCTTCATGACAAGGAGCTCACCAAATATCCAACTTAAGGACTTTAACTAAAAGTGCTAGGTTGGAGACAACTCACCATGGTATAGTGTTTCCTTTTTGTTCTTAGTTTTATTTTATTTTATTTTTATTCGTGTTCATTCATAATTTCTGCATAGTCATCTGCATTCTGCATTTAAAAAAGTGGGGGGGGGGGGGGAGGGATCGACGCGCAAGCATCAACAACGCGCACACGTCGTATGTGTCTGCGCAACTAGACAGAGAGTTACGCGAGAGACACGTGGGAGGGGTGCGTGGCGCACAAGCCACCCCATGCATATGCGCACCGCATGCGTACGCATCCCCTGTAGAAAGTTCAACCCACGCGTAAGCGTCAGCGACGCGTACGCGTGGGAATGAAAATTGGTGTAAAGAGCACATTGAACAGAGAATTGTGTGGCCATGGTGCTGGAGTTGTGCGAGAAGGCTAGTGATTGTGTGACCGACGCGCACACGTCAGTTTGCACTTTTGGCCATCCACGCGTATGCGTGAGCGACGCGCACGCGTCGCATGGTTGTCTCCGTTTTCACGCGTACGCGTAATGCCCGCGCGTGTGTCACGTCCCGTTTTTTTCATTCCTTTCTCCTTTCTTCTCTCTTTTCTCCTTCTTTCCTCCTTCTTTTGTTACCTACTTCTTCTTCATTTCTTCAACTTCTCATCCCTATTCTTTTCCATTTTATTTTACTTAATTTATTTGCACGCTTTCATTCATTGCATTTTAATTTTGTGCATATTTTTATTTTCTTTTCCAAATTTATTATTTTTCCATTGGTGTTAAATTTTCTTATTCAACTGTTACATCTTTTCTTGAATTATTCTGGTGCTTCATGACTTGTTTTATTCTGATTGGGTATTATTATTCATAAGTCAATGCCATTCTTTTGTGATACTTGCATTCCATTTGCATTGATATGCACTTATACTATCTTGCATTACCCACACCCTCTCCCCCATTTGTTGCAATTTTGCACTATTGATATGCCATTTGCTTCTACTGTTTTCTCACTTGCATGTTGTAGCTACCATATAATTGAGACCCCCATTATTTGGCATTAACCCACCCATACTTTATTTATTTTCTTATCTCTATTTCTGGGTTACTTTTCTTCTTTTTCCTCTTCTTTCAGGATGGCCACCGAGAAGGGAAAATAAAAGCTTCTCAATGGGGCAACAGACAAGTCCATCTGCACAATCTATAGAGAAAAGCATCAGTTGGAGTGATCCGTCCACTTGCATATCTTAGCATGCACCGAGGACAGTGCAATCTTTAAGTGTGGGGAGGTCGATACCGACTTCTGTGGGTTAGTTACTTCCTTTTTCAAACACCAATGTTAATTTGTTAGTTGTTGCATTTGCATGTTTGATTGCATGTTTGTTTAATTTTGTGTATATTTTACCACTACTTGACTAAAGTAATGAGTTTCTTTTCAAGATCCCATTTTATAGCATTTCACTAATTTAAATTAAAAATTTTTTGTTAAACTTTTTTGAAGACTGTAAATTAGAACATGAATTATAGCTAAGAACACACAACCTGTGAGATTTGAGCTTAATAACATGGTTACATTATTTAACCATAATATTTTATTCTTGTGTATTTTCTTCTCTATGATTGTAATCTATATTTTGTTCCATTATATATGTCCATTGTTTAGTATATTTACATGCTTGCATATGATTGAGGCCATTATTTGTTATCATCTCACTTATCCCAAATACCCTACCCTTTCAATCACCTTTGTTTACTACCTTGAGCTTTTTAATCCCCTTTGTTCTATATTTTACCACATCACTAGCCTTAAGCGGAAAAACAATTAACTACCCCAATTGAATCTTTGGTTAGCTTAAGATAGAGATTGTGTGCCAATTAAGTGTGGGGAACTATGGGAACTTGGGTTGATGAAAGTGTACAGTGTTTCATTGACAAAATATTGGGAATTTGGGTATCTACTCATGTGAAACCAAAAAAAAAAAAAACATATGCATTGATATGTTATGTTTGCTTTCATGTTTACCATATAAAAAAATAAAAAATATTCAAATAAATAAGTAATTAAATAAGGGGACTGACGTTGGGATTTTTGCCAGTAAAGAATGTCATAAAAACATTCGCGTTGTAGATATAGTCTCTAAACCGACAGAAATTTCTTCGTACAAAAGTTTTGGTTGTCACAAGTAACAAACCCCTTTGAAATTGATAACCGAGTATTCAAACCTCGGGTCGTCTTCTCAAGGAATTGCAGGGAAGTATGTTCTTATTATTGGTTATGCAAAGGTATGTTTTGGGGTTTATTAGGAGGTAAGGAGGGAATATGTTGAATGACAAGTAAAATAAAATAATAACAATAAAATCTCTTGGCAAGGTATAAGAATTGGAATTCCTATCCTAGTTATCCTTATTAGGTGTGAAGAGAATTGGGTTTTAATCCCACTTGGTCATCCTTTATTAAACAAAGGAAGGTTAAGTGGACTGATCAGCTTGATTCTCAAGTCCTAGTCAACTCCTGTGGAGAGACTAGTGTTAGAGCAATCCTAACTCAAGCAAAATCTGCCAATTTCAATCATTTGCTGAGTTTGATAACTCAAGTATCACCAATCACTTGACCAAAGCCAAAAGGGAGAAAATATCTAAATTAATTTAAAAGCAATCTTAAATAGAATAAAACAATCATAAACTGAAATACTTCAAATTGTATTGAATCAAATTAAACATAGGAATCCATAAACCAAATTGGCAACATCTAATAATCAGTTGAAGTAACAGAATGAATAAAAGTATAAGAGAATATAAATTAAAGAACATTGAACCTGGGATTTGAGAGTCACTCTAAAACTAAGAGAAATCCTAAATCCTAATCCTAAGAGAGAGGAGAGAACCTCTCTCTCTAAAAACTACATCTACTCCTAAAATTGTGAATGTGAAAGCCTCCTCATGAATAGATATATTCCTCCACTTTATAGCCTTTAATCTGTGTTTTCTGGGCCGCAAACTGGGTCAAAAACAGTCCAGAATTCGCTGGTTTCGAATTTTGCCACGCTGGATTTCTGTCACTGCAACGCGGCCACATGGATCACGCGGTCGCGTCGCCTAGCGTCAGGGGAACTATAGCATATTATATATCAAATCGAAGCCCCGGACGTTAGCTTTCCAACGCAACTAGAACCGCATCATTTGGACCTCTGTAGCTAAAGTTATAGCCATTTGAGTGCAAAGAGGTAAGGCTGGACAGCTTAGCAATTTCTCCAACTTATTGTATTCCTTCCACTTTTGCATGCTTCCTGTCTATCCTCTGAGCCATTCTTGCCCTATAATATCTGAAATCACTTAACACACATATCAAAGCATCTAATGGTAATAAGAGAGGATTAATAATAAGCAAATATAAGATCAAAGAAGCATGTTTTCAATCAAAGCACATAATTAGGAAGGTAAATGTAAAACCATGCAAATAGTATGAATAAGTGGGTAAAGAGTTGATAAAATCCACTCAATTGAGCACAAGATAAACTATAAAATAGTGGTTTATCAACCTCCCCACACTTAAACACTAGCATGTCCTCATGCTAAGCTTAAGAGAACTATAAAGATGAAGAGGAATGGTAGGATGTATGAAATGCAACCTATCTATATGAATGCAACTACATGCAAAAAATGTTCCTACCTACTTGGTTAAAAATAAATAAGTTCTCCAAGACAAATACAAACCAATTTCCACTAATTCAAATCGTACAATAAAAAGCAAGTAAACTTGTAAGAAGACAGCTCATGAAAGCAGGGAACATAGAATCAAGCATTGAACCCTCACTGGTAGTGTATATCACTCTAATCTCTCAAGTGTATAGGGTTATTCACTCTACTCTTTTCTAGTCATGCTTTCTAAACCTTGTTCTTCATCTAACCAATCAACAATTTTTAATATACCAATGCAAACATCACGAGGTCTTTTTCAAGGTTGTAATGGGGCTAAGGTAAGGGTAAAGGTATATATATGGCTAAGTGAGCTTTATAAATTGAATCTTTAATTAACCTAAACTTTCACCTAACATACATATACTTTATATAATTCTAATTCATGCCTAGCTACCCAAGATTCCCACTTTTACATCACATACTCATGTATCAACTTTTTCTTTTTAATTTATCACATGTGCATTGATTTTTTTCATTAACTCAACATTGGGGTAATTTTGTCCCCTTATATATATATATTTTTTTTTTCTCGTTTTTTTTTCTTTTTTTTTTTTGAATCATAAAAGCAAACATAACTTATCAATGCACATGGATTTTCCATTATTTTTCTATTTTGATTTTTCATGAGTAGGTTCCCAAATTCCTAATATTCAAATAAATTAGAAACATGATACATTCCCTTATTAACCCATGTTCCCACAGTTTCCCCACACTTAATTGTTACACAATCCCTATCTTAAGCTAACCAAAGATTCAATTTGGGATATTACTTTTGTTTTTCTGCTTAAGGCTGGTGATGTGGTAAAATAGAATAGAAGGGGATTAAAAGGTTCAAAGTGGCTAACAAGGGTGATTTAAAGGGGTAGGCTTATTTGGGATAAGTGAGCTAATAACAAATAATGGCCTCAATCATATGCAAGCATGTAAATACACTAAATAATGGACATATAGATTGGAACAAAATATAGATTACAATCATAGAGAAGAAAACACACAAGAATAAAAATTTATGGTTAAATAATGTAACCATGTAAATAAGCTCAAAATCTCACAGGTTGTGTGTTCTTTAACTCAAAAACCACGTTCCAAATACAACTTCAAACAAGTTTTAATATAAAATTTTATTCAAATTAGTGAAATTCTCTAAAAATTTTCTTGAAAAAGAAAATATTATTTCAACCAAGTGGTAAAATATGCAAGAAAATCAAATAATCATGCAATCAAACATGCAAATGCAACAATTAACAAGGAAAATAAAATATTGGTGTTTGAGAAGAAAATAGTAACCCGTGGAGATCGGTATCGACCTCCCCACACTTAAAGATTGCACCATCCTCGGTGCATTCTAAGATGTACAAGTGGATGGGCTGCTCCAACTGATGCCTTTCTCTATAGATTGTGCAGATTGACTTGCCTGTCTCCCCATGTAAACGTCTTTCGGTTGTCTTCCGGGTTGCCATCCTGAAAGAAAAAGGGAAGAAGAGTAACCCAGAAATAAAGATAGGAAAATAAATAAAACATGGGTTGATTGATGCCAAATAATGAAGGTCTCAATTACATGGTAGCTACAACATGCAAGTGAGAAAACAATAGAAGCACATGGTATACCAGTGGTGCAAAAATTTGCAACAATGGAGAAGAGAATGGGGAAGGAGATATAATATAAATTCATGTCAATGCAAAAGTAATACTGATATAAAAGATTGGCATTGATTTAAATAATATTACTCAATCAGAACTAAACAAGTCATTAAGCACCAAGAAAATACCAAAAAAGATGTAACAGTTGAATAAGAACATTTGAACACCAATAATAATTTTAGAAAAATAAAAATATGCAATGAATGAAAGTATGCAAATAATTTAAATAAAATAGAATGGAAGTGAGAGAAAATAGGAAAGGAAGAAGAAAGAAATAAGAAAAGATAAGACGAATAAGGATTCGGAGAAGAAAAGAGAAGAAAATTGGCACTAATCTGGATAGGTTGTGCGACGCTGGCGACGCGGTCGCGTGGGTGACGCGGTCGCGTGGTGCGCGATAAGGTTGGGTGACACGGACGCGTGGGGCATGCGATCGCGTGACTCGATTTGTGCTAGTGGCGCGAGTGCAGCCTCGCGGTCGCACAACTCTCTGTTCAAAACTTAGTATTGCCAAAATCCAGGGTGATGCGGTCGCGTGGGGCATGCGATCGCATGAGTGGCCTTATTTCCAATACGATGCGGACGCATGGGGCACGTGTTCGCATGGGAGGGCTTGGGCTGCCAGCACGAGTCCAGCCCAACTCCAGCACAACTTTCGGCCATGCACCCTTTTTACGCCGATTTCAGGTCATGCGGCCGCGTGGGTGACGCGGTCACGTGGGAGGCCATTATTCCCATATGACGCGGTTGCGTGGGGTGATTTGTGCCATTGGCACGCCTCCAGCGCTGCTCCTACGAAACTCTCTATTCATATTAATAGTGTCTCCCATCTCCTTGCGACGCGGACGCATTGCTGATGCGGTCGCGTCGCGTACTCGCTTTTTTTTTTTTAATCTGAAAAGATGCAGAATGCAGTGTTAATATGAATGTGATGCAAAACTCCAGGTTCAATAAAATAAAATAAAACTTGAAAATAAACAAAACTAAATAAAATTAAAATTGAAAAAGGAACGATCATACCATGGTGGGTTGTCTCCCACCTAGCACTTTTAGTTAAAGTCCTTAAGTTGGACATTTGATGAGCTTCCTGTTATGGTGGCTTATGCTTGAACTCATCCAGGAATCTCCACCAGTGTTTGTGATTCCAGTAACCTCCGGGGTCCCAAACTAGGCATGTAAAACCCTTGAGCAGCTTCAAAAAGATTCTTAGGCTCCCGGGGTGTTGGATGTCAGAACAGATTCCAGGATCCCAAACCTTGCTTTTACACCCGTTTTTGTCTCGATCTGCATTTTTCCAGCTGGGTGATAGGTGATCTGAATTCTCACTACAGCGACCAAACAGCTTCCAAGACCCATTCAGTTGAGCTTTATACCAACCTTTGTGTTTGAACTTAAAGCTTCCAACCATGATGAACCTTGCAGGACAATTCTTACCACTGGCCATCTTCCTCCTACTCTTAATGTCACAAAGAGCTCTAAGTTGACCATCCGTCTCCAGTAGCCCATATTCAAGTGGAATTAGAAAGCTAAGGGATATGAATTTTACCCACTTGAATGTTGTGAAGGATGATGGCAACTTAGGGGGAGGTATTTTTAATGAAATTGCAAGTTCCACTCCCTTGTGCTCTTCTCTGATAATTACCACCTCTTTGCAAGCTTCTTCAATTTCAACCTCTTCCTCTTGGCAGCTCTCTTCCAATTTAATCTCCTCTTCATTGCTTTCCAAGGGCATGGGAGGTTGTGCTTATTCTTCTTGAATCTCCATCTCTTGATCAACCTCTTCCAAGTCTTCAACTATAACATGCTTTGGAGGTGGTACACCCTCCTCAGCATCAAATTCAACCGTCTTGGAAGGAGGCTCTATGTCTTGACTTTCCCATGGAGGTTCTGCATCTCCTAGATCTTCAACCAACTCTTCTTCTTGAACAATGACAACTTCTTCTACTTGTTCTAGTACGAACTCATTCTCTGTCTTGCCCACTGGAGTTTCTGGTATTTCTTTCATGCTCTGCTCTTCATTGGGCTGTCCACATGGAGCTGTGGCTGATCCTTGTGTATTTGAGCGCCTAGAAACCCATTGAATTATCGCTTGCTCCAGTTGTTGAATGGTTGTTTGAAATTTAATTACTGTTTCTCTTAGGTGAGCCTCTGCTTCTCGGGTTGCTGGACTTGGACATGACACAAAGGAAAGTGGTGGTGATTGGGAGTGATTGGATTGGAATTGGGGTGGTTCTATATATAGTTCATATGGCTCATAAGGTGGTTGGTATGGTGGTTAAGGGTTAGGGTCATATGGAGGTGAATGGCGAAAAGGGGCTTGTGAGTTTGGTGGTCCAAAGTTATGTTGAGGAAAGGGTTCATAGGCATATGGTGGTGGTTGTTGATAGTCCATTGGAGGTGGTTGTTGCCATGAGGATTGATCAAGTCCTTGTGGCTCCTCCCATCTTTGATTGTTCCAACCTTGATGCCTATTCTCATTGTAATTTCTTCTTCCTAAAACATAATTGTAACCAGACTCATAGCCAAAGGGGTGAGAGTTCATAGTAAATAGAAATTAAAAATAAAAATAAATTGAAATTAAAAGGTTATTTAAATTTTTAATTTGAAAATTAAATTTTGAAAATTGATTTTTGAAATAAGATAAGATAAAATAAAAATTTTAAAATAAAAACCAATAACCTCTTAACTTAAGAAAAAGCAAAAATAAAAATAAAAACAAATAAACAAGCAAAAATAAAATATTTACAATAACCAATAATAAGGCACACGTTTGCAATTCCCCGGCAACGACGCCATTTTGACGTTGGGATTTTTGCCAGTAAAGAATGTCATAAAAACATTCGCGTTGTAGATATAGTCTCTAAACCGACAGAAATCCCTTCGTACAAAAGTTTTGGTTGTCACAAGTAACAAACCCCTTTGAAATTGATAACCGAGTATTCAAACCTCGGGTCATCTTCTCAAGGAATTGCAGGGAAGTATGTTCTTATTATTGGTTATGCAAAGGTATGTTTTGGGGTTTATTAGGAGGTAAGGAGGGAATATGTTGAATGACAAGTAAAATAAAATAATAACAATAAAATCTCTTGGCAAGGTATAAGAATTGGAATTCCTATCCTAGTTATCCTTATCAGGTGTGAAAAGAATTGGGTTTTAATCCCACTTGGTCATCCTTTATTAAACAAAGGAAGGTTAAGTGGACTGATCAGCTTGATTCTCAAGTCCTAGTCAACTCCTGTGGAGAGATTAGTGTTAGAGCAATCCTAGCTCAAGCAAAATCTGCCAATTTCAATCACTTGCTGAGTTTGATAACTCAAGTATCACCAATCACTTGACCAAATCCAAAAGGGAGAAAATATCTAAATTAATTTAAAAGCAATCTTAAATAGAATAAAACAATCATAAACTGAAATACTTCGAATTGTATTGAATCAAATTAAACATAGGAATCCATAAACTAAATTGGCAACATCTAATAATCAGCTGAAGTAACAGAATGAATAAAAGTAGAAGAGAATATAAATTAAAGAACATTGAACCTGGGATTTGAGAGTCACTCTAAAACTAAGAGAAATCCTAAATCCTAATCCTAAGAGAGAGGAGAGAACCTCTCTCTAAAAACTACATCTACTCCTAAAATTGTGAATGTGAAAGCCTCCTCATGAATAGATGTATTCCTCCACTTTATAGCCTCTAATCTGTATTTTCTGGGCCGCAAATTGGGTCAAAAACAGTCCAGAATTCGCTGGTTTCGAATTTTGCCACGCTGGATTTCCGTCACTGCGACGCGGCCGCATGGATCACGCGGTCGCGTTGCCTAGCGTCAGGGGAACTATAGCATATTATATATCAAATCAAAACCATGGATGTTAACTTTCCAACGCAACTGAAACCGCGTCATTTGGACCTTTGTAGCTAAAGTTATAGCCGTTTGAGTGCGAAGAGGTCAGGCTGGACAGCTTAGCAATTTCTCCAACTTATTGTATTCCTTCCACTTTTGCATGCTTCCTGTCTATCCTCTGAGCCATTCCTGTCCTATAATATCTGAAATCACTTAACACACATATCAAGGCATCTAATGGTAATAAGAGAGGATTAATAATAAGTAAATATAAGATCAAAGAAGCATGTTTTCAATCAAAGCACATAATTAGGAAGGTAAATGTAAAACCATGCAAATAGTATGAATAAGTGGGTAAAGAGTTGATAAAATCCACTCAATTGAGCACAAGATAAACCATAAAATAGTGGTTTATCAGGGACAAAATTACCCCAATGTTAAGTTTAATAAAAGATCAATGCATATGTGGAAAAAATTAAAGAAATATTTGGTACATGAGTATGTGAAATATGCAAAAGTGGGAATTATGGGTAGCTAGGCATGATTTTAGAGTTACATAAAGTGTGTGTGTGTATGTTAGGTAAGAGCTTAGGTTAGTCAAAGATTCATATTATAGCTCACTTGGCCATACATATATCCTCACCCTTACCTTAGCCCCATTACAACCTCGGAAGACCTCATGATGTTTGCATTGGTATACTAAATTTTTTTTGATTGGTTAGATGAAGAACAAAGTTTAGAAAGCATGACTACAGAAGAGTAGAGTGATCAACCCTAGACATTTGAGCGATTAGAGTGCATATACACTACCAGTGAGGGTTCAATGCTTGATTCTATGTTCCCTGCTTTCATGAGCTATCTTCTTACAAGTTTACTTGTCTCTTATTGTGTGATTTGAATTAGTGGAATCTGATTTATGTTTGTCTTGAAGAATTTGTTTACTTTTAACCAAGTAGGTAGAAGTATTTTTGCATGAAGTTGCATTCATATAGATAGGTTGCATTTCATAAGTTTTACCATTCCTCTTCACTCCTTTAGTTCTCTTGAGCTTAGCATGAGAACACGCTAATATTTAAGTGTGGAAAGATTGATAAACCACTATTTTATAGTTTATCTTGTACTAATTTGAGTGGTTTTTATCAAGCCTTTACACACTTATTCATACAATTCGCATGTTTTACATTTTCCTTCCTAATTTTGTACTATGATTGAAAACATGCTTCTTTGGCCTTAAAATTGCTAATTATTAATCCTCTCTTATTACCATTCGATGCCTTTATATGTGTGTTAAGTGTTTTCAGGGTTATAGGGCAGGAATGACTTAGTGGATGGAAAGGAAGCATGCAAAAGTGGAAGGAATACAAGAAATTGAAGGAATTGCTAAGCTGTCCAACCTGACCTCTTCATACTTAACTGACCATAGCTTGAGCTACAGAGGTCCAAATGAGATGGTTTCAGTTGCGTTGGAAAGCTAACATCTGAGGCTTTGAAATGATATATAATTTGTCATAGTTTCTTTGAAGATAGGTGACGCACACGTGTGCATCACACGCACGCGTCACATCTGTGAAAATCAGCGTATCAAAATTCGCCCCCAGCAATTTCTGGGCTATTTTTGGCCCAGTTATCGGCCCAAAAAACACAAATTAGAGGCTGCAGAGTGGATGAATGAACACAAATTCTCATTATTCATAATTTTAGGTTTTAGATGTAGTTTCTAGAGAGAGAGGCTCTCTCCTCTCTCTAGGTTTTAGGATTCCTAGTTTTATGCTTTTGAGTTGGATATTACAAAGAGTTGCTACCTCTATTGAAGTCATTATTATTCTAGTTTGTTTTCTTTTTTCCTTACTCTTTCATATCCTTAATCCTTATTCAGAGTTACAATTGGATTGTTTTTAAAATTTATTAATGCAAGAAGTATTTTTCTATTTAAATTTTATTAGTTTTTTAATTGTTTCTAATTGATTTTAATTATCATGTTCCCTTTTTACTTCTCTTATAAGTTTACAAAGATGGTATTCATGTTGACAGAGTAGACTCCCAACTTGACTTGGGGGTTGATTAAAAGGAGACCCTTGAGTTGGAATGCTCAAGTGATTAGTTAAATTGGAAGTTGTTGGCTAATTCTCTATTTACTAACGCTAATCCTTCCCAAGGGAGAGAATTAGGATTTGCGAATAAGAGTTAGCTCAATCACTTGACTTTCCTTTATTTAGTAAGGGTTAACTAAGTGAAAATAACAACCTTTTGATACTATACTTGAGAAAATCCAACAAGGATAGAACTTCCAATTAATCATTCTCCCGGTCAAGGATTTTTATTTTGAATACATAAATCTCTTTTAATTTACATTGCTTTAATTCACAATCATTTATTTTTCCATTCCTCATTCCAAAATTTCTCAGAAAACAAAAACCCATAACCAATAGTAACACACCTCCCTGCAATTCCTTGAGAGATGACCCGAGGTTTAAATACTTCGGTTATTACTTTTTAGGGGTTTTGTTACTTGTGACAACCAAACTTTTGTACGAAAGGATTCTTTGTTGGTTTAGAAACTATACTTGCAACGAGAATTTATTTGTGAAATTCTTTACTAGCAGAAAATCCGTTCGTCAACATTCAAGGACAAGGTTGCCACCACCTGCAGCTAGGAAAGGGGAAAAAACTACTAGAATAGAGACTTTTTCCATCTTCAACAACACCTGGAGCCCAACCAACGATAAAAAGTGTATTGCAAAATAAAGAAATTGTGAAAAAATGTGACATTGCCATTGCAAAGTGGATGGTTGATGCTTCTGTGCCATTTAATACAGTTAATTCAGCATATTACCAACCAATGATCGATGCTATTGCAAACATTGGTGCAGGATATAAAGGTCCAAAGTTTGGTAGAGTTCGTGGGTATTTGTTGAGTAAGTTGGTGGAGGATGTGAAAAAGATTATTAAACGGTATCGTGAAATTTGGAAGCAAACTGGATGTACTATCATGGCTGATAGATGGACTGATCGTTGTAGGCACAGTTTAATTAACTTCTTGGTTTATTGTCCTAAAGGAACTATCTTCCTAAAGTCTGTTGATGCTTCTCATGCCTCCAAGACTGCTGAATTATTGTTTAGGCTTTTTAAGGATGTTGTCAACTTTGTCGGTCCTGAAAATGTTGTTCATATAGTGACAGACAATGCTGCAAATTACGTTGCTGCTGGAAGGTTGTTAGAAGCTGAATTTCCTAAGTTGTATTGGTCTCTTTGTGTTGCGTATTGTATTAATTTGATGTTGCAACATATTGGAAAGTTGAATGAAGTGAGACAGTTTCACATGCTTCAAAGATTACTAAATACATATATAATCATTGTCATCCACTGTATCTGATGAGGATGTTTACCGGTGGACGAGAAATACTTCGTCCAGCTCGAACTCGCTTTGCTACCAATTCATAGCTTTGCAGAGTATTCTGGCTCAAAAAGATGCATTAAGAGCTATGGTAACTTCTAAAGAATGGATAATCTCAGCCTACTCCAAAGAAGCTAAAGCTAAAACATTTGTCGATCAAGTTTTAGACTCTAAGTTTTGGAATCAATGTACAAATGTTGTCAAGCTTACTGAGCCACTTGTTCGTGTGCTTCGTATTGTGGATAGTGAAGATAAAGCTGCAATGGGTTTTCTTTATCAAGCTTTTAATAAAGCTAGAGAAGAGATGGTGAAGAGGTTTCAATGAAGAAAGAAGATTGTGGAGCCTTACTTGAAGATTTTGGATACTCATTGGGATTCACAACTTAAAAAAAATCTTCATGCTGCTGGCTATTGGTTAAGCCCTGCTTTTCGATTCAATGCTGCTGAATTTGAAAAACATAAGTAAACCACTTCTGGCCTACTAGATGTAATTGAGAAATATTTATATGATGATCCAAAATAGAATACTAAGTTGACAAGTGAGAAGAGAATATATTCTAATGCTGAAGATGATTTTGGAAGACAATCTGCACTGCGTGAACGAAGCACAGTGATGCCAGGTAAATATTTATTTAGTTTTATCTTTCTTTATTCATTTATTTATTTAAAAAAGCTAATTGTAATGCATTGCCTCTTTTGATTTTAAGACCAATGGTGGGAATCTTATGGAACTGGAGCACCAAATTTACAAAAATTAGCCATTCGTGTTTTAAATCAAACTTGTAGTTCTTCTGGTTGTGAGCAAAATTGGAGTATTTTTGAACACATCCACACAAAGAAGAGGAGTCGGTTAGAACATCAAAAGCTTAATAATCTTGTTTTCGTTCATTATAACTTGAGGCTACAACAAAGGTATTGATGCATTCGCACTTTAGCTAGTTTAACTAGTTAGTTTAGTCAATTTTAGTTCAATTTCATGCATATTACTCAAATAAATAAGTACTTAAATGGATTCTCTCATCATACCTTGATAAATTGAGGACTAAATGAATTTCGCTCAATTTCATGCAAACAATTGAAGAAAAGTATGAATGAGTGAGTTATCTAAAGATAGTTGCTCAAGGAACACATTTGATGTAATGCTATTCTGTTTTGTGATCATAATAGGGGAAGAAGAGCATAGCGCTATGCTCACTTAAGCTTGAAGAACGGTATGTTCTCCTGCAGCACAACCCTGAGCGCTACGCTTTCTTTACAAGAGCGCTCTGTGTTTGTGTGCGTACGCACATGAGGAGCAACGCTCTTCACCAAGAGCGCTATGTTCTCCACCCAAGAGCGCCTACAATACAGAAGTTGGAAAATTTAGCTGGCGATGCGTACGCGTGGGTGACGCATACGCGTCAAAGTGATTTTTTAAAGACCACGCGACGCGTACACGTGGGAGCAATAATTCTGAACAAGCACGCGCATGCATGGATGAAGCGGCAGCGTGGAAATGGCACTTTTGGAAGACCACACATATGCGTGGATGATGCATACGCGTGGGAAAGCGCACTTGGAAAGAACGCTACACTCGCCTGGAGAGCGCACCAAAGAGGACGCGTACGCGTAGGTGACGCGTACGCGTGACAAGCGCTACAGAGAGTAATGACGCGCACGCGTAGGTGACGCGTATGCGTGGAAAGTGCCAGAATGATGAACGACGCGTACGCGTCGATGCATGAGCACTCCGCTCTCCTAAAGAACGCTATGTTCTCCTGGAGCAGAATATTCCACCAACTAAAAAGCCCATTTTGAAGAGTTTCCAAGTACACTTGAAGAAGCAAGTACACGAGTATAAGTAGTTGGCATCTGGGATTATTTGTGACGGCTTCTGGATCAACTTTTTCAGCTTCTTTTTCTTTTTAGATCTCTTTTGTACTTTGGCACTTTTGAATTTACTTTCTGCTGAGACTCTGCATCACTTTTCTTTCTGTTTACAGTTTTGTTTTCCAGTTTTAAATTTTACTCTTCCAGTTTCATTTTCGTTTCCAGACTTATTTTCTTTTTTTGTTTTATGCTTAATCTAATTTCCAATTTTAGAATTCTGTTTGAACTTAGAGCTATGAGTCACTAAACCCCAATTTCATTAGGGGGAGGAGCTCTATTGTAATTATAATGAATCAATGAAATTCTTCTTCTTCTCAATTCATTTGGGTAGCTATAGGATAACTTCTGTTTTGATTGTGAATTATTCACTCCGGAAGGGGTTTAATTCAACTGATTGCTTGTGTGAGCCTCGGAAGGGGAATCACTTGCATTAGAATTGAAGCTCTATCCTTCACAATTCTCTTAACCAACACCATTCGAGAGGAATTGAGGTTTTGAGAGTTTGTGTGGCTTATGGATAAGAGAATGTTCTCTAACTCTTCTCATGACAATTAGATCAAGGAATTGGCAAGAATGATTGTGATTAGAGAGATTGGATTGCCAAGGAATTGGGATCCAATCAATTTCAATCCGCCATAGATCTACTCTTATGATTGAGAAAGGATTTGAGACCCATTTGGTTCATGATAGATTATAGTATCTCCAATCCCTGATGAATCATTTTCTTTGAAATTCTGAATTTAGATCTCTCTGCATTCACTTTAATTGAAATTGTTCACAGCTGTTTTGATTCCCAAACCTAATTCCTTTTATAATTCATGCAATTTAACTTTCACTGCAATTTAGATTCTGCAATTTTACTTTCTTGCACTCTAAGATTCAAGTTATTTACGTTTCTTGCAATTTAAAATTCAGTTCTTTTACTTTCTTGCTCTTTAAGTTTTAGTCATTTACATTTCAGTTTTTATTTCCTTGCACTTTAAGTTTTTGCTTTTACATTTCCAGTCCTTTAATTTATTCTCCCTTACTTTCTATTATTTAAATTCCTTGTCATTGCAATTTAATTTCATGCTGAATATATCAAGAAACAACACAAATTGTCTGCCTAACTAGAACATCATTTAACTAAAATTGCTTAATCCACCAATCCTTGTGGGATCGACCTCACTCTCAGTGAGTTTTATTACTTGATGCGACTCGGTATACTTGCCGGTAGTAAATACGTAAGAAATCTAATTTTTACGTATCAGGTATCTTCTATAATTATTTATCTAATTTTAAAAAGTATTGTTCATTAAAATTTAATCTTTAGTTTAGTAATTACATAACTTGATAACATAGAAATCTAATGAGAAAGCAAAGCTATGATCCAATTTGTCTTAATACATTTGGTGACCATTCGGATTGGATATTGGAAGATTCACCGCCGTTTTTAACTCCTAAAGAGGTTGATGTTCTATGAAATGATTTGACAAATATGTCCATTCAACCAACTTTGGATGATCTTGGTAAATTCTTCAATTGCTTGAATATTTTAATTGTCAGTTGCTATTACGAATTATTCTTGATATTGATTTGTCATAAATGCACAAATGTAGATCAATTAAATTTGGAGGATGACCAAGATAATGATGGACCAAGTAACAGTGCTATGGAAGATATGGATGCAAATCAAAATGAGGGAAATGTTGATCAAGCTCCTCATTTGTCCTATGAAGATGTTGATGCCGACTTTTAGCTCACCCCTTGGACTTGATTTAATGATTGTGTTATCTTTAACTTGCTCTTATTGATTTAAATTGGGAACATATTTTATACTAGAAACTAGTTTATTAACTCTTCTTTTAGATTACTAGTTATGTTTAAGACTTGATATTTGATTATTAATGTTTGTAAGACTCGCATTTTAAGTTTTAAGACATTATTTCAATTTTATTAATATAATTTTATATTTTTTTAGTTATGACCGGGTTAACCAGGTGAATTAGTAACCCACACCGGTTGAACTAGTAACCCGATGACCCGGTCATATGACCGGGTTGATTACCGGTTCGGTTCTGATAACTATGCTCACGGGCGTTCAGTGCCAGAGTGGCTGCATGATTGTGTGTTGAGCGCCCAGTGAGAGATTCCTCATTGGTGTTCAGCACCAGAAAGCCTACCTGGTTGGGCGTTGAACGCCCAGTGAGGGGTTCCTCATTGGCGTTCAGCGCCAGAAAGCCTGTGTGTTTGGGCGTTGAATGCCCAGCCAGTGCTCCCTAGCTGGTGTTCAATGCCAGTTTTGCTGCTAGGATGGGCGTTGAATGCCCAGTGAGGGCTTCTTCACTAGCGTTCAGTGCCAGGCTTGCTGCCATTGTGGGCATTGAATGCCCAGTGAGGTCTTCCTTATTGGCGTTCAATGCTTTTCCAGTCTCTCCAGACTCGGCCTCTGCCTCATTGAAAAGTATCAGATTTGAACTTAAGCCAAGATCATACAGGGCTTTGTCAAAAAAGATCTTTCCAGTACTCCATAGGATCTGAAAGCTCCATGGATCTGGCATCTTCCTTGGAAGCTCATGCTGAATTAGGATACTGTACTTCTCAGTAAGTATCTCTATTCCATCTCTCCTTAGGTCCTTCTTTTCAAATACCTCTGTAAAAGAGATATTAACTTGCAGTTCCTTAAGGGTTGCTAGGGAATGAGCCAACTGCTCATCTGCCAATTCTTTCTGCACGCCAAGGAAAGATAGCTCCTGAGGTTCTTTCACCTTTGCAAGAGCGAGCTCTGTGATAATCACAGACTCCTCTTGCACGCCTAGAGAAGAATCAACTTGAGGTTCCTTCTCTTCTGTAGGGGCGTGCTCAATGGCATCCTTAGGATCCTCCTGGATCTTGATTGCCTTCAGTCCCTCAGTAGTAAGCTCCTAAGGTTCGGCCTTTTTGGTGAAGACTACTGTCCCACCTTCTTTTAAGGTCTCCTTCCCAAAAAGCATCGGGCTTTCTGTGAGGGCCCTATAGGGATGCACTTCCTCAAACAACTCAATAGGCAGAATATTACCCTGCTTAGGTGTCCACTGGTTATGGGTAAGAATGTCTCCTTGAGGGTAGTTACCACTCATATCACAAGGAACATTATAAACCTCAGCATGGGGTGCAGCTACAATCTCCATATTTAGAACGTCTGTCCTAACTAGAGTCTGAACATCTGTTGCTAACTTAGCCAATCTCTGCAAGGGAGAGAACCTATTTAGGAATCTAGTAATAACCTGATCCCAAGTGTTCATACTTCCTTTAGTTGCAATATCCCACCAATCTTTTACTCGATCTTTCAGAGCAAATGGGAATAGTTTTAGCTTATGGAGTTCTGGATCCACTCCATTAGTCTCTGCAGTGTCACAGAACTACAGGAAGTCAGTGATAAATTTACTGGAGTCTTCCTGTGGATGTCCATGAAATTGGAACTTCTGCAACACTAATGCAATATGTTATGGGTTGATGTCAAAGCTTCTTGCTCTGATAGGAGGTACATTGATACTTCCTCCACAGAAATCAGGATTGTAGCCACCAAGCATCTTTCTTGCCTATTTTCCAGGTTCGGCCATGTCTCCTTTTTCTTGTTTAAAGTTTTCTGAAAGGTTTCTTCCAGAGTGTTGTGCTTTAGCTTGTTGCAAGAAGCTCCTCCTTAAAGTCCTTTCAGGTTTAGGATTAGGAGTTAAGAGGGGTTCTTTATCCCTGTTCTGGTCATAAACAAGAAGAAAAGAAAAAGAAAGAAAAGAAAAAGACTTTCTATGCCAATAGACAAGAAGCTCCTCCTTAAAGTCAGATGTGAAGAAAGAAGAGGAAGGAAGATGGAAAGGAAATCACAAGAAAACCTTTTGTGCCAATTGGCAAGAAGCTCCCAGTGAGATGTGAAGAAGTGAAGATGGAAGATGAGAGACAAGAAAAGTTCGAATAATAGAGATAAGAAGAGAAGAAGTATAAATAGAAAAAGTAAATAAGAATTAAAATATTTTTCTTTTTATTTATTTATCAATTAATTTCAAAAATTAGTTAACTAATTTAAAAAGAATTTAAAATTTAAATGTTAAACATCGAAAATAGAAGAGAGAGAAGATGAACTTTTCAAAAATTAAGAGAGATGAGAGTTAGTTAGGTGGTTTTGAAAAAGAAGAAAGAGAAGAAGAGAGATATTGTTTTCGAAAATTAAGAAAGAGATGAGAGTTAGTTAGGAGGTTTTGAAAAAGATGAGAGAGAGAGAAGAAGATATTATTTTTGAAAATTGAGAAGAGTAGAGTTAGTTACGTGGTTTTGAAAAATAAGAGAGAGAAGATAAGATATTAATTAAGAAAAGGTTTTAAATTTTTAAAATAAGATAGAAGATAAGATAAGAAAAGATTTGAAATTAAAAATAAGATAAGAGATAAGAAAAGATATGATTTTAAAATTGGAAGTTTAGAAAAGATAAGATAAGAAATTAAAAAGATTTGAAAAATATTTTAAAAAGATAAGATTTTTAATTTTTTTGAAAAAGACATGATAAGATTTTGAAAAATATAAGATTTTTGAAAAAGATATGATTTTTATTTTTGAAAACTTGATAACTACGATATGATAAGATAAAAATTTGAAATCAAAATCTGAATTTTATATGTAATTTTCAAAAATTATGGTTAGAAATTAGTTAGGAAATATATATTTTATTTTTGAATTTTATGATGAAAGAGAAAAACACAAAAAGAACACAAGACTTAAAATTTTAAGATCTGGCACCCTTGATTTTCAAAAATTTTTGGAGAAAAACACAAAGGGACACCAAACTTAAAAATTTTATCAAAACACAAACAAGACTCAAGAACACTTTGAATACTAACAAAGAACACTAAGAACAAAAATTAAAGACTCAAAGAACTCAAGAACATAAAAAGAACACCAAACTTAAAAATTTTAGAAAACTAAACAAAATTTTCGAAAAATAAAAGAAAAATAACAAGAAAACACCAAACTAAAAAATTGAAACAATATTTAACCAAAGAAAAATTATTTTTGAAAAGTTTTTATAAAGAAAGACTCAAAGAACACGAAAATTTAACCAACAAAATAAAAGACTCAAACTAAGAACAAAAATTAAACAGATAAAATAAAAATTATTTTTGAAAAGCTTTTAACTTTTTCGAAAATTTGAAGAAGAAGAAAATAGAAATAAAAGACTCGAATCAAAGTTATACTCTTTCGAAAATCAAAGAATCTCAAACAGAAAGTTAAGGATGCTTGAAAATAAACCGCATGAAAAAGGTTTTTGAAAAGGGTTTTAAAATTTTTGTAATTGAAAAACAGAAAACAGGAAAGACTCAAACAAAACCAAGGATCAAACAAAGAAAAGAAAAATTATTTTTGAAAAAGTTTTTAATGATTTTTCAAAAATTAGAGAAGAAGAAAACAAAAATAAAAGACTCAATTAAAATAAGAATTACCTGATCTATGGAGCAAGACAATCCTTCAGTTTGTCCAAACTCAGCATTCCCCGGCAACAGCGCCAAAAACTTGGTGCGTGTACGCAAACCCCACACTTCCGTATAGCAGTATTAGCAAGTGCACTGGGTCGTCCAAGTAATACTTGAGCGAGTTAGGGTCGATCTCATAGAGATTGTGGCTTGAAGCAAGCTATGGTTGTCTTGTAGGTCTTAGTCAGGCGGAATTAGAAGGTTATTGGATAATTAATAATAATGTTGTATATGAGAGGAATAGAGTTGAGGATCGGAGTTGCTTTGTTTTTCTGAATTAACTTCAGTACTACTGCTCTCCTTGCTTGTGAATGATTTCTTCAATGGCAGGCTGTATGTGATTGACAGTGGTTTGGGCAGCTGCCAATACTCCTCCGGATCTGAACCCCAGGTTTACTGTGGATCCATCTCTGCTTGAGGGTGAAGCGCGTACAGTCCATTCTCCTTTATGATCCCACTCAAAACGCTATAGACAAGGTCAAATTTTCCAGATCAGAGAATGCTGCATCTTTGGTTCTAGCCTCTACCACAGAGACCCTAATCTCCCCGAAAATCGGCTGAACTGATGTCTCGAGAAGTCCCCATCGAAATCATGATTAGCCATCTAAGAGGTGTATATTCAAGCTGTTGGTCATCCTTGTCCGGCGAAAGACGCATTCTGACCCAAGTAGACGCAGGTGTTTGTTAGGCATGTTCATCTTAATATGATGAACAGAGCTAATTGGTTAGATCATCCTATTCACCACGATGAAGTATGAATATACATCTTAGAATTAATCAAACACGGATCAAAGAGAAACAGTAGTACTTTTATTAATTCATAGGACTCAACAGGGCTCCTTCCCTCAACCTAGGAGGTTTAAAAACTCATATTGAGGTAAAAATACAATGTAAAACTCGAAAATAATGTGTATCCTCCCAAAAGAGGTCTGAAGACATTGTGTAAAAAAACTTTTAAATACTGAACAAATGACTAGTAAGAGTAAAATAGTGTATTTAGTGCTAAAATCCACTTCTGGGGCCCACTTGGTGAGTATTTGGGCTGAGCTTTGATGAGATCCATGTTCTATGAGGTCTCTTAGGCGTGGAACGCCAGCTAGGGGGTCCTCTTTGGGCATTTGTACATTGGTCTCTGCTCTTTGGGCGGTGGACGCCTGGAAGGGGGGCAGGAAGCTGGCGTTGGACTCCAGTTTTAGGCCTTCTAATCCGAAGCAAAGTATGGACTATTATATATTGCTGGAAAGCTCTAGAAGTCATCTTTCTATAGCTGTTGAGAACGCTCCATTTGGGCTTTTGTAGATCCATAAAAGCTCTTCCGAATGAAGGCAGATCAGATCTAGATAGCATCTGCAGTGCTTTCTTTGTCTCTGAATCAGACTTCTGCTCCAGCACCTCAATTTCAGCCAGAAAATACCTGAAATTGTATAAAACACAAAAAATCATAGTAGAATCTAAAAATATGAATTTAACACTAAAACCTATAAAAACTTAATAAAAACTAAATAAAAACTACTAAAAATAATATGAAAGTGATGCCAAAAAGCGTATAAAATATCCGCTCATCACCAAGCCAATGGACAAGCAGAGGTAGCTAATAAATTCATATTAGTAGGATTAAAGAAAAGGTTACAAGACACAAAGGGAGCACGGGTAGAAGAACTTTCACAAGTCCTATAGGCCTATCAGACAACCCCTCATTCGATAACTAGAGAATCTCCATTCTGACTTGCATACGGAATAGAAGCCATAATCCCCATTAAAGTTAATGAACAAAGCCCAAGGGTAAGATTCTATGATGAGGTAGGAAATATCCAAGCTCAGAAAGAGGAACTCGCGCTCTTCCCAGAAGTCCGAAAACAAGCTCAGATAAGAGAAGCCGCGCTAAAACAAAGAATGTCGGCAAGATATAATAAAAAAGTCATTCAAAAAAACTTCACCACAAGTGACTTAGTCTTGATAAGAAATGAAATTGAAGTAACCAAGCCGGGCGAAGGAAAGCTCGCTGCTAATTGGCAATGACCCTTCAAGATAGCTGAAGTCTTAGGAAAAAGGCTACTACAAAGTGTTCGACCTGCAAGGGACCGAGCTTCCTAGGTCATGGCACGCAGCAACATGAAGAGATATTATAGCTAGAAGCGCACCTTACTTCATGGTGTACTCTTTTTTCCGACTTCATGGTTTTTTTCCAAAGAGGGTTTTCCTGAAGGGGGTTTTAACGAGGCATCAAAACGAGGGCTAGGGGCATACCACCCTTAGTAGAAAAATCATTTTTGTAAATTATTTTTTATTAATGATAAAGTATTCTTAATTTCTATTATTTATTCTACAACGCACACCGACTTAAGCTAAAAAAAAATGCAAAAATCCGTTGCCCGACCTAAATCGTCGGCAAGATAAAGCGACGAGGTACAAGTCAGCATAAAGAGGTTATACGCGTCGATCATAAAAGCCCGTGTTTTATGACTCATAAGTCGAACGATGTTTGGGCCCCAAAATCCATCACAAAAATAATCTAAGTCTTAAAATGGCCGACTTCCAAAAAGAAATCGGTCATCTGAGTATGGCAATGGAAAAATATTTCACTTAGAATTTCTAAGTTAAAAAAGCTAATCACTCTCAACATACAAAGAAGCTTCTTATAAAGCTTTATAACAGTTAAAGATAACAACCCAAACAGAAATATTTGTAAAAAAAGGTACTCAAAAAGTTGTTAAATCCTTAAAGGATTATCATCCACAAGAGTATGCAAAATATACAAAAACATAAAAGTGTTCATAAAAAGACCCATAAGTCAGGCCTTGAAAGAGCAACTAAACAGGACCAATAAAAGGAAGTCGGCATAGTCTCCTCGGTCGGGACGACTTTAGGATGAGAAGAGAAAGTCGGCATAGCCTCCGCGGTCAACGTTGAGAGGACTCCCGAATGGGCTCCCCCAAAGCCTTTAGCTCGGACATAAGAATGTCCCATTCCCAAGGAGGAGGGACAATCTTCATGTCAATCATGACCATGTCAAGATTAAGAGGAGAAAGATCCACCTCGGGAGCAATAACCCGAAGTTGAGCCTTCAAGTTCTCAAACATCTCATCCGTTCCCTCAGCAGCCGACTCTTCCAATTTGGCATATTCTTCCTTAAGCTGCTTTACCTCCTCCTTCAAGTCCAAGTTTTCTCCAAAAACTTGGGAATAACTTTCTTCAGCTTTCTTCTGCAAACCCTCAGCCATAGCACAAGAAGCTGTAGATTGCTTCTACTTTCCCCGAGCTTTGTGAAGGTCGAATTCCAACCTAGACCTCTGATAAACCACTATTTTATGGTTTATGTTGTGTTTATTTATGTGGTTTTATCATGATCTTTACCCACTTATTCATTAAATAAGCATGCAATTATAATTCCTTCCTAAAGTTATTGCATGATTGAAAACTTGCTTCCTAGAGACTTTTAATTATGTATTTTATTTCTCTTTTATTCCATTCGATGCCGTGATCTGTGTGTTAAGTGTTGCAGGCTTTATAGGGCATGAATGAGTTGGAGATTAGAGAGGAAGCTTGCAAAAATGGAAGGAACATAAGGAATTAAGGAGATGACCAGCGAGAAGTGACGCGGACGCATGGATGACGCGACCGCGCGAAAGAAAGGAAATCGCAGTGACGCGGCCGCATGGATGACGCGACCGCGCGGCATGGAATAGCACAAGCGACGCGGCCGCATGGATGACGCGACCGCGTGGCAAAGCAGAAAGCCGAATGACGCGGCTGCATGAATGACGCGACCGCGTGACATGTACGATCTGCATAATCTGCAGAATCGCTGGGGGCGATTTCGGGCCTTATTTTGACTCAGTTTTCGGTCCAGAAAAGCAGACTAGAGCCAGAGAACATGCAGAAACCAACAACAATATTCATTCTGCATAGTTTTAGTTTTTAGATCTTGTTTTTCTCTCCTCTAGGTTTTCTCTCTACACATTCATAGTTTTAGGATTTGTTATGTTCATTGTTTTGCATTGGGATATTGAGAAGAGTTATTGCCTCATCAAGACTTCGACATTCTAGTTCGTTCTCTTTACTTGTCTCTTACTCTTTCATGTTCCTTAATTTACTTAATTTTACTATCGGATTATTTTAGCATTTATTAATATAAGAATTACTTTTATTTTTAATTAATCTTTTGATCATTATGTATCATGTCTTTCTTTAATTCCCTTTCTTATGTTATGAATTCTTCGTTTACAATGAGCGAGTAGTTTCCTAACTTGATGGGGAGTTGATTGAAAGAAACCCTTGAAGTTGGGATGCTCAAGAGAAAGATTATAATTGGGTTTATTGTTGGATTGCTCTCTAGTCACTCACACCAATCCTCCCAAGAGCGAATTGGAACTTGTGGATAGAGATAGCATTCCAACTTGTTTAACTTTCCCTTACCTAGTAAGGAACAACTAAACAGAATAATCCCCAATTATCAATTAGTCTTGAGAGTACTGCAACAAGAATAGGGCTTCCAACTAATCAACTCACAGTCAAGGCTTTTATTTAAATTTATATAAATTCTCTAATTTAATTTTCTGCCATTCAACTTAAACCTTTTTGAAAACATCTGATTAATAAAATAGCACACTTTTCTGTAACTCGTTGGGAGACGACTTGGGATTCATACTCCCAGTATTTTCATTTTAATTTCTGTGACACCCTTCTAAATTGATAAGCGGATTTCTGGTTGGTTGAGACTATACTTACAACGCATATTTTATAATCATTCTTAACTCGCCAATTTCCGCTCGCATCAATTTTTGGCGCCGTTGCCGGGGAGTTGCAATAGAGTGCTAAAGTTATTAATTAGAATTTATTTATTTGAATTTTATTTTATTTTGCTACTATGAGCTGCTTGTTTCTTTCGTTAGATGACACGTTCGCTTCCTGATCCAAGCTTGCTAATATTCGATCCTGAGATTGAAAGAACTTTTTCACAAATAAGGTAAGCTCGGCGTCAGTTAGTCCTCTCTGAGGGCAGATCTGAAACGTTATTTGAGAAAGAAACCAGCCCCCGTTCTACTGATTTGGTTGTTTCATGCGCAGGTAACATGGCAGCAGCCAGGAGAGTTACTATCCAGGAGGCTGGAGCCCCTGATTTTACAATGCAACCATTTCAAGCGCATCACCCAGCGGTAGCTACAGATTTTGAAATAAAGACCGCATTGCTCAATTTGATGCCCAAGTTTCATGGCTTACCTGCTCAAGAGCCTATCAAGCACCTGAGAGATTTTCAGGCAGCCTGTTCTACTGTCAAGCATGAGGGTGCAGATGAAACTTCAATTTTGCTAAAAGCTTTTCCGTTTTCTCTTGAGGGAAAGGCAAGAGAGTGGTACTACACTCAACCAGCAGCAATTGTATCCAACTGGGATACACTGAGAAGAGAATTCTTGGAAAAGTTATTTCCAGCTGAAGTTACTGATAAACTGAGGAAAGACATTTCCATGATTGTTCAGGATGACTCCGAGACGCTTTATGAATATTGGGAGTGCTTCAATAATCTTCTGGAAGCTTGCTCCCACCATATGATTGACAAGATAGTGTTACTCGGTTATGTCACACAGGGAATGAGGCCCCAAGATAAGACCACATTGAAAAGTGCTAGCAATGGGTCTATGAAAAAGTACAAGACCACTGATGAGGCATGGCAATTGATCAGCGATTTAGCTGAATCTACTAGGAATCACAGGCAGAAACAAGGCCGTGCAAAAGCCGTGGCAGAAGTATCCTCTAGCAGAGAGACTACTGCTTTAACTCAGAGTATTTGTGAAATGACCAACTTCCTGAAGCAAATGCAATTGAATCAACAACAAGTTCAGCAAGCTCATCCTTCTCCAGCACAGCAAAACCAACAGTTAGTCCCACAGAGAGTTTGTGGAATCTGCACTGATTATAGCCATTATACTGATGAATGTCCGCAGCTCCAACAGGAGGACAACACCGTGGCAGCCACACATAACTTCTATGACCGCCCCAACCAAGGGTACAATCAAGGTGGCAACTACAGCCATGGATGGCAAGACAATTCTAACAAAAATTGGAGGGACAACAACAACAATAGAGGAGGCAGAGATAATCAGGGAAATCAGAGGTGGAATAACAACAACAATAGGCAGCAGAATCAGAATCAGCCTTACAGAGCACCTCACCTAAGGCAGTCCCAAGGACCACAGAATACCCAACAGCAGGCCTCTCAATTTACCCATCCTTCTGCATCTGCCAATGATGACTTACTACAATCTATTGATCGGAGACAGCAGACCATGGAAAATAACATTAATGCCACTCTAAATGGTCTGAACGCTACTTTGCAGGCTCTTGTCTCCCAGATAGGATCAATGAATAACTCCAATAATCAACCTTTGAGCTCCAGTGGGATTCCCTCTCAACCATTACCCAATCCCAAGGGTGGTATTAATGCCATCACCCTGAGGTCCGGAACCACACTGCAAGAGAGAAACCAGGAGGAGACAAACCCACCAGAACACGCCTCAGCTGAAGAGGTAGTGGAAATAGAAGATGTTGAAGAAGAAGAGGACATACAGGACATGGCTGAAGAAGAAGAAGTGCAACCACGAGAGGAAGCACTAAAAGGCGCAGACACTGCAGAAAACGCCACTCCTATTCCATTTCCACAACTTGCAAGGAAGCCCAGGAAGCAGTTGGAAGCTGATCCAAAAATGGTAGAGATATTCAAAAAGGTTGAGGTAACTGTTCCTCTATTTGATGTTATTCAACAGGTACCTAAGTATGCTAAGTTTCTAAAAGATTTATGTATACATAAAGACAAAATTAATGAATTAGAAACTATTCCTTTAGGAAGTTCCATATCTGCTTTAATGGGAGGTTTACTTGAAAAGTGTAGTGACCCAGGTCCATGTATAGTTAATTGTACTATTGGTGGTGTGATAATTTCTGAATGCATGTGTGATTTAGGAGCATGTGTAAGTATAATGCCTTTGTCTATATATGATGTTTTGAGGCTCCCTCCCTTAAAAAGGTCGGCAGCTCGTTTTGTGTTAGCAGATAAAAGCATTATTACAGTGGTTGGAGTTGCTGAAGATGTACTAGTAGGCATTAAGGGACTCACGTTCTCCACTGATTTTTATATCCTGGAAATGCCCCAAAATGACTCAGACAAGCCATCATCAATCCTACTCGGAAGACCATTCCTGAAGACCTCAAAGTTTAAATTAGATGCTTTTTCAGGAACATACTCTTTTGAAATAGATGGCCGAGTAGTGATCTTCAATATGAATGGAGTTATGAAGAATCCTCCAGAGGATCACTCTATCCTCAAGTGTGACATTATAGATGAAACCGTGGCTGAAGTTCACCAGGAGGAATTTGAAGAGAAACACACAGGACAAGGTCCAAGTGTGGGGACATTCTCAGAGGACAATGACAGTGCCTTACCACTGTTACCAGCTCCAGACAACCCAGAGCCTAAACATTGTTAGAAGTTAGAATTAAAACCCCTTCCTCCACACCTCAAATATGCTTACCTTGAAGACGGGTAGAAGTTTTCGGTTATAATTGCAAGGGAACTCACTTTTCAACAGGAAGAGCAACTACTAGGTGTGCTGAGGAGGCACAAGAAGGCAATTGGTTGGAGTTTGGCAAACATAGTAGGCATCAACCCTCAAGTTTGTGAGCATAGGATATTTTTAGAAGAGGGAGCAAGACCTGTCCGTCAACCCCAGAGAAGACTGAACCCCACTATCCTAGAGGTTGTCAAAAAGGAAGTGACCAGACTACTAGAGGCAGATATCATCTATCCCATCTCAGATAGTGAATGGGTAAGCCTAGTACAAGTGGTGCCAAAGAAGTCTGGAGTCACTGTAGTGAAGAATGAGCATGGAGAGCTCCTGACAACCAGAGTTCAGAACGCCTGGAGGGTCTGCATTGATTACAGACGCTTCAACCAAGCAACCCGTAAGGATCACTATCCTCTTCCATTCATTGATCAAATGCTGGATCGCCTGTCAGGTAAATCACATTATTGTTTTCTAGATGGTTACACAGGTTATTTCCAGATTCATATAGCTCTTGAGGATCAGGAAAAGACCACTTTTACATGTCCTTTTGGGACTTATGCTTATAAGAGAATGCCCTTTGGCTTGTGCAATGCACCAGCTACTTTCCAGAGGTGCATGATGAGTCTTTTCTCTGATCTTATTGAGGACTGTATGGAAGTTTTTATGGATGATTTTAGTGTTTATCGCGATTCTTTTAGCCTTTGCTTAGATGGATTATCTAGAGTATTAGATAGATGTGTCAGTACAAACCTGGTATTAAATTTTGAAAAATGCCATTTTATGGTTAAACAAGGGATTGTAGTAGGACATGTTGTGTCTAATACTAGCATTTCTGTAGATCCAGCAAAGGTGGATGTTATTTCTAGTTTACCTTACCCTTCTTCTGTGAGGGAGGTCCATTCTTTACTTGGCCATGCAGGTTTTTACAGGAGATTCATTAAGGACTTCAGTAAGGTAGCACTTCCCTTATCCAGACTACTGCAGAAAGATATTGAGTTCGAGTTCAGTGAAAATTGCAAACAAGCGTTTGATAAGCTGAAAACAGCACTGACTTAAGCTCCAATTGTAAGAGGACTAGACTGGAGCCAACCATTTGAAATAATGTGTGATGCTTCCAACCATGCAGTAGGAGCAGCATTGACTCAGTGTGAAGGTAAGGATTCTTTTGTTATTACTTACGCATCTAAAACTCTAGATGCCTCTAAGTCGAATTACACCACTACTGAGAAAGAGCTTCTTGCTATTGTTTTTGCTCTGGATAAATTCCGAGCCTATTTACTTGGAACTAAAGTAGTAGTGTATTCAGACCACACAGCTCTAAAGTATTTATTATCTAAAAAGGAGTCCAAACCAAGGCTTATACGTTGGATACTGCTATTACAAGAATTTGATTTAGAAATTAAGGACAGGAGTGGTAACCAGAATTTAGTGGCAGACCACTTGAGTCGCCTTGAGCACATTACAGATGACTCCACTCCTATAGCTGATAATTTCCCATTTGATAACCTGCAAGCAGTATCTGAGATAGTCCCTTGGTATGCACCTGTAGCTAATTATCTAGTTAGCTGCACTTTTCCTCCGAACTTTTCTAAGCATCAAAGAGACAAGCTGAAAAACGAGTCTAAATGTTATATATGGGATGACCCATATTTATGGAGATGTGTCGCTGACCAGGTAATTAGACGGTGTGTGCCTCAATCAGAATTCCAGTCCATCTTAGAGGCCTGTCACTCATCTGAGAGTGGAGGACATTTTGGCCCTCAAAGAACTGCTAGGAAAATCTTAGACTGTGGATTCTGGTGGCCTACTCTTTTTAAGGACGCTGCTGAATTTTGTAAATCTTGTTTTCCATGCCAGAAATTTGGTAATATATCCAGGAGGGATGAGATGCCTCAACAAATTATGCTTTTCTGTGAAATTTTTGATGTTTGGGGCATTGACTTCATGGGTCCATTTCCAAATTCTAATGGTTATTTCTATATATTGTTAGCTGTGGATTACGTTTCCAAATGGGTAGAAGCAATTCCTACCCGCAATGATGATGCTAACACTGTTGTTTCCTTTGTGAGAAACCATATTATTTGTCGCTTTGGATCACTACGAGCAATCGTGAGCGATCAAGGCACCCATTTTTGTAACAGGAGACTAACAGGACTAATGAAGAAGCATGGGATAATTCATAAAGTTGCAACAGCCTACCATCCTCAGACTAATGAGCAAGCCGAGGTGTCAAATAGAGAGATAAAGCGTATCTTACAGAAGATAGTCAAACCTCATAGAAGAGACTGGAGCACCAGGCTACAAGATGCATTCTGGGCATACAGAACAGCATACAAAACACCCATTGGGATGAGTCCTTTCCGCTTAGTTTATGGAAAAGCTTGTCATCTCTCTGTTGAAATAGAGCATAAAGCCTTTTGGGCAGTAAAGAAATGCAACATGGGAATTGGAAAAGCCGGAGCTGAAAGGAAGTTGCAACTGCAGGAATTGGAAAGCCTTCAGCTAGAAGCTTATGAGAACTCAAGACTATACAAGGAGAAGATGAAGGCTGTACATGATCAGCACATCAAGAGGAAAGAGTTCCAACCTGGGGACTTAGTCCTCTTCTATAAATCTCGACTAAGGCTCATGCCAGGAAAGTTGAGATCAAGATGGGAAGGTCCATACAGAGTAGAGAAGGCCGAACCGTACGGAGTTTATCACCTAATCCATCCTTCAAGCTCTGAACCTATCAAAGTTAATGGACATCGTTTAAAGCTGTACCATGGCGAGAAGCTGAAGAAGAACAAGGAGCTCGAGATCTTCCTCTTAGAAGATCCCCACATAGCTGAAGACTGAGCTAGTGGAGCGTCCAACTTACGGACGTTAAAGCAAAGTGCTAGGTGGGAGACAACCCACCATGGTATGATCGTTCCTTTCCTTATTTTTAATTTTCTTATTCAATAACTCTTCTCTTCATTAGTACATTTTGTGCATCTGCATTCACATATTTTTAATTAAAAAAAAAAATCATCACGCGACGCGACCGCCTCATTGACGCGTCTGCATCGCAAGGAGATGGGAGACAATAATAATATGAACAGAGAGTTACGCAGGAGCAGGGCTGGAGGCGTGCCAATGGCACAAATCATCCCACGTGACCACGTCGCCGACGCGACTGCATCATAGAGGAATAATGGCCTCCCATGCGATCACGTGCCCCACGCGGCCGCGTGACCTGGATTTCGACGTAACAAGGGTGCACAGCCGAAAGTTGTGCTAGAGTGGTGCTGGACTGGCGCTAGACGCGCAATCCCTCTCACGCGATCGCGTGCCCCATGCGACCACGTCGTATCCCAAGAATTGACCATTCACGCGATCGCATGCCCCATGCGATCGCGTCACCCAAAATTTGGCACTATTATGATTTGAACAGAGAGTTGTGCGAGTGCGATGCTACCCTCGTGCCATTAGCCTAAAACGGTCACGCGACCGCGTGACCGACTCGATTGCGTCATTGAGTTTAAGCGCAAGGCGCGCGACCGCGTGCCCCACGCGACCGCGTCGCTTGCGCCGCACAGTTTTCCTAATTTGCCAATTATCATATCTTTTTCTCCCCAAATGCTATTTTTTTCTCTTTTCCCTCCTTATTTCTTCTCCCTCCCTTCCTCCCTTCTTCCTTCTTTCTCACTTTTTACTCTCTCTCACCCCCATTAACAAGGTTTTTCTTTCTCCTTCCCTCCTTACTTTTCTATTATTCTTCTTATTTTTATATGTTATCTTCTTTTCTTTTCTTTTATCTTCATTGTTCATATTTTCTTTTCCTTTTTTTCTCCTTTTTACTTGGTGTTATCAATTTTTTTGAGTCACTATTTATTATTATATGCTTGTGGAGTGTTGTAAATTTGTTTGACAATTATATATTGCTTTTTAAGGGATTACTTGCATGTTCAAATTCTTATTTTCAAGAACTTTTTCTACATGCATGCTATGTGTTTGTGAAAAAGCCCATATGGCATTATGAACTTCTCTACATTTTTCTACTCTAATATTCAATGCTTGCTTTTCACAAATTCCCTTTACCATTTTATTCATTGAATTTAATTGTCAATACAAACGTGATGGTTTGTTACGAGTGATGCTTGATCTATGCTACTCATGCCCTTTGCCGGCATGCCAATAAACACCTTGCATTCACTTGTCATCATATGCACTAGTTATTTTCCATTATTGAGTTTTCACATGTACTCATGAGCGTGTGTTAATATCATTTACCTTTTTATGTGCATTTATAACCATCCTTTATGTTCTCTTCCTTGCTCTATCCCTTTAAATTTAATCTACTTTCTCTTCCCTTTTTCAGGATGGCCACCAAGAAAGGAAAAGAGAAAGCTACTCCCAAACAACCAGCAAGGAGAGAAACGAAGAGAGAATTAGTGGCAAAGCCCTCTTCAACTGCGGTTAAGCCCTCAACAAAGAAAATTAAGAGGATCATAAAGGTTGATGATAAAGAAAGAGCCTTCCCAGCAAAGGACACTGTGCGATTCCCTAATCGCTACTGTGAGCAGATGTTCCCCATCCTGGCTGAAAGGAGTTACAACAACGAATACCTTCTTCTCCTCCCGCCCAATATTGTTACCTTTGTTGAGCCGCAAATTGCCCGAAGACAATGGGGTTTCCTACAGAGACAGCCAAGGCAGGTCAATCTTTCTTGGGTAGTCGAGTTCTACTCCAACTTCCACCTACCGACCCTGCAGTCTGTCTACGTCCGTCAGAAGCAAGTCCCTATTACAGAAGAAGCCATTCAAAAAGTTCTAAGTCTTCCCCCTATTCCAGAAGGATTGGATGCTTTTCAAGAAGCCCCACTCAAGCGTCAGATGTACCAATTTGACTGGGACGCCGTTCTCAGAGTTATCGCACTACCTGGCAGCCGATGGATCTACGGATACCATCGTACCCGCCCTAAGGGAATATCGGCTTTAGCACTTACCTTGGAGGCTCGCGTATGGGCACATATCATGTCCCATTACGTCTTTCTGAGCACTCACGAGTCCTCCTTCACTGCGGACATGGCCGTTCTATTATGGTGCATCTTTACAGACCAACCTCTGAATCTACCAAGACATATTCGAAATACAATGAGACACGTACAAATCGCTGACAACTTACCTTTTCCAGCTCTGGTCTCAGATCTTGTCTCAGCAGCCGGAGTCTCCTACAGAGTTGGGGACACCAAAGCCATGCTTCCAAGGGATGATCAGTTTGTCCCCAACGGGAAATATCTTAGACTTCCAGCAGCCACTATCAGCCAGCCTACTGAACCAGTTGAAGATATTCCTTCTTCAACACCACAAGCACCCACTACTGATCAGCTGCTCCATCAGATACTTGAAAAGTTGGATCGGCAAGAACACAAAGCTAAGATGAGAGAGCGCCGTAACAAGCGCCGATTCACATACCTCAAGGAGCTGATCATGGGAAAATTCAAGGACTCAGACACCCCAGAATCCACTTCTTTTACCAGCACAGGGAGCCATGATGGTCCCGACTGTGGAGATACTGCTACCAGCCCACTTTTGTTCTTGACAGATGGCACCGAGGATGGTGCAAAGCCTTAAGTGTGGGGAGGTCGGTCAGTACCTGACTTTCGGAGGTAATTTCTCTTCCCTAGCACCAATAAATTAGGATATTTAGTTAGATTTTTCTTTTATAGAATAGGATAAATTGCATAGTAATAGGTTAGTTGCATGCATGTTCTGCTTGATTGAAAAGACAATGAGTTTCTTCTAAGACCCTATCTTTGGAACAAAATTTCACTAATTTTAATTAAAACTTTTATGTTAAATTTGCTTGAAGTTGTATTTGGAATATGATTTTTGAGCTAAAGAACACACAACCTGTGAGAATTGAGCCTTTATGAATGGTTACATTATTTAACCATAATTATTTTATTCTTGTGTGTTTACTTCTCTATGATTGTAATCTACATTTTGTTTCATCCTATATGTCCAATGTTTATTATATTTATATGTTTGCATATGATTGAGGCCATTATTTGTTTAGCTCACTTATCTAAATAAAGCCTACCCTTTCAATTACCTTTGTTAGCCACTTTGAGCCTTTAAATCCCATTTGTTCTATATTTTACCACATTACTAGCCTTAAGCGGAAAAACAATTATATATCCCAAATTGAATCTTTGGTTAGCTTAAGATAGAATTGTGTGTGTTATTTAAGTATGAGAAATTGTGGGAACAAAGGATAATAAGGGAATGAGTCATGATAATATTATGAGAATTTGCATACCTACTCATGTGAAACCATAAGAATTAAAAATCTATGTGCATTGATAAGCTGTGTTATTTTTATGTTTCTATGTTTATAAAAAAAAATAAAATAAATCCAAAAAATACTCAATAAATAAATAAGGGGACAAAATTACCCCAATGCTAAGTCAAGCATTCAAAGATCAATGCATGTATGATAAAATCAAATTAAAAGGTTGATACATGAGTATGGATGTGAAAGGGATTTTTGGGTAGCTAGGTATGAATTCTAAAGTTATATAGAATATATATATAGGTTATGTTAAAGCTTGGGTTAATTAGAGATTCAATTTATAAGCTTACTTAGCCATATATATATATATATATATATATATATATATCCTCACCCTTACCTTGGCCCCATTACAACCTTGAAAAGACCTCATGATATTTGCATTGGTATATTAAATGTTGTTGATTGGTTAGGAGAAGAACAAAAAAATTAGAGAGTATGATTAGAGAAGGATAGAGTGATGACCCTATACACTAGAGAGACTAGAGTGTACATACATCATCAGTGAGGGTTCCGTGCTTGAATTTCTATGTTCCCTATTTTCATGAGCTATCTTCTTGCATTTTTATCTGTTCTTACTGTATAAGAATTGAGTTAGTGGAATTTGATTTGTAATTATTTTGAAGAGCTTATTTACTTTAGATCAAGTGGACAAAGATCATATAGTTTTATTCATATATATAGGGTGCATTGCATTTCATAGGTTTTACATGTTCTTACTCATTCATTTTATCTCCTTCAACTAAGCATGAGGACATGCTAATGTTTAAGTGTGGGAAAGTTGATAAACCACTATTTTATGGTTTATATTGTGTTTATTTATGTGGTTTTATCATGATCTTTACCCACTTATTCATTAAATAAGCATGCAATTATAATTCCTTCCTAAAGTTATTGCATGATTGAAAACTTGCTTCCTAGAGACTTTTAATTATGTATTTTATTTCTCTTTTATTCCATTCGATGCCGTGATCTGTGTGTTAAGTGTTTCAGGCTTTATAGGGCATGAATGAGTTGGAGATTAGAGAGGAAGCTTGCAAAAATGGAAGGAACACAAGGAATTGAGGAGATGACCAGCGAGAAGTGACGTGGCCGCATGGATGACGCGACCGCGCGAAAGAAAGGAAATCGCAGTGACACGGCCGCATGGATGATGCGATCGCGTGGCAAAGCAGAAAGCCGAATGACGCGGCCGCATGGATGACGCGACCGCGTGACATGCGCGATCTGCATAATCTACAGAATCGCTGGGGGCGATTTTGGGCCTTATTTTGACTCAATTTTTGGCCCAGAAAAGCAGACTAGAGCCAGAGAACATGCAGAAACCAATAACAACATTCATTCCGCATAGTTTTAGTTTTTAGATCTAGTTTTTCTCTCCTCTAGGTTTTCTCTCTACACATTCATAGTTTTAGGATTTGTTATGTTCATTATTTTGCATTGGGATATTGAGAAGAGTTATTGCCTCATCAAGACTTCGACATTCTAGTTCGTTCTCTTTACTTGTCTCTTACTCTTCCATGTTCCTTAATTTACTTAATTTTACTATCGGATTATTTTAGCATTTATTAATATAAGAATTACTTTTATTTTTAATTAATCTTTTGATCATTATTTATCATGTCTTTCTTTAATTCCCTTTCTTATGTTATGAATTCTTCGTTTACAATGAACGAGTAGTTTCCTAACTTGATGGGGAGTTGATTGAAAGAAACCCTTGAAGTTGGGATGCTCAAGAGAAAGATTGTAATTGGGTTTATTGTTGGATTGCTCTCTAGTCACTCACACCAATCCTCCTAAGAGCGAATTGGAACTTGTGGATAGAGATAGCATTCCAACTTGTTTAACTTTCCCTTACCTAGTAAGGAACAACTAAACAGAATAATCCCCAATTATCAATTAGTCTTGAGAGTACTGCAACAAGAATAGGGCTTCCAACTAATCAACTCCCAGTCAAGGCTTTTATTTAAATTTATATAAATTATCTAATTTAATTTTCTGCCATTCAACTTAAACCTTTTTGAAAACATCTGATTAATAAAATAGCACACTTTTCTGCAACTCGTTGGGAGACGACCTGGGATTCATATTCCCAGTATTTTCATTTTAATTTCTGTGACATCCTTCTAAATTGATAAGCGAATTTCTGGTTGGTTGAGACTATACTTGCAACGCATATTTTATAATCATTCTTAACTCGCCAATTTTCGCTCGCATCAACCTCTCTCCCTTCCGCTCTTTCTTTTGCTCGTGAAGGGAGGACACCTCGGCTTGTAAAGCCTCTAGAGAATGTTGAGTGGCACCCTTGCTGTCCGAATCCCACCTCGGATCAAGACATGTAGATGGTTTTTGATAGAAACATCATCCATAGCAATTAAGCCATGAGAAAGGATATGTTTCTCACGAAAACTCACCCCATCAAAACCAGTATAATAAATGCCAACACTTCTAAAGTCTGAAGTTTTCCATTTTTTAGAACTCGATCCGAGAAGGGAGGAACAGGAGGTGTAACAACAAAAGGAGGAGGAGGAGGAAGAGGGGGTACTGACTTAGATTGAGAAGAAGTGCCCGAGTTTGACTTAGCCGGTGAAGGAGTATCCGATCTTCTCGAATCTTGAAGCTGTATGGCTCGAGCTCTAGCATTTCTTTTGGCCTCTTGAACTTTTTGGTAGGCCTTTGAACCACTCTTCATATTTTCTGTACAAAAACATCAAGAATTAGAAATAACTCGAGTCAACAACAAATATCTACAATAGTAACGATAACTACCTAGCTCGGTACGAACATAACTCGGATATCTAAGGAGAAACTTCTTCGTATAAAGATTTGGAGCCCATCCCCAAGCCTCTCAGAAGAACTCAACTATAGCCTCCTCAACCTCGTCCAAATCTATCAGGTTATACTTATCGACAGGAGTTGACTCTACCCAATAGAGTTGGAAGCGAGGTTCATTATTTTCATTTAGGAAAAACGGATGGTGACCCTCAACAGCCCGAACCTCAAAAAAGAACTTTTCAAAATCATGGAATGACTAATCAAAAATAGAGAATAATTTCTGACCTTGTATAGCTCGTAAAGAAACACATTGTTGTTTATTAGTAGAACTGAAAGGTCTCGTGAACTGGAATAAGAAGAAAAAGATCATCAAAGAGATCGAAAAATCAAGCTCCCGACTCACAAGCTGGTAGTTTTTCATAAATTCCCAGGAATTCGGGTGAAGTTGGGTGGGGGCCACTTTACAAAAAGACAAGACATCAATTTCAAAATCGGAAAACAGAAAAACCACCCCAAGTCGGGTAAAAAGGCAGTCGTACATGAAAAGAAAATGGGGTTCCAACATCTTAACTCGGTTAAAACATACTCAGTCTTTTGGGTCAGGGGCCACTATTTTATACTTCGCCTCATCATCCCTAGAACTAAAAACCCATCTCGAGAACTCCTTGGAAACCTTGGACGACATTTTTGAGATAGTTGAACGAGACATATAGAAGAAATATACCTACATTATAAAACAAAAATCGTCACTACAATTCAGAAACAAGTAGAAAGCCTTTTTTTAGACAAAAAGAATCAACAACAAACACAGAGGGGGCATCCCTAGGAGAAGAAAAATGACATCATTTCTAGAAAGCTAAACAATATCATTTAGGGCCAACACAATATACAAAGAAGATGACAATAGTACAACAACCCAAAAAGAAGTGCAAAAGAACTAATTTCGATGAAAGCATAAAAGTCAAAAGCTACGAAAATAGCAAACCCAAACATGGAACAGCAAGGTCAACAAGCAAGATTTCAAATTTATGCAAGATTTTCCAGTTTCTACGAAAAAAATCAAACACACAAAGTAGCACACAAGGCAAAGAACTAACCTTTTTTTTCGAAGAAAACAAGAAAAGATGAAACATAGAAAAACAACGAACAATCCTCTTCAAAAGCAAATATTCATTCTTCAGAAGAGGAATGGAGCTTTAATGCAAGAAGAGAACTCAAAAATCTTGGGAGAAAAAGAAGTGAGTAAATGTCAGAAGAAGAGGAAACAAAAAAGAAGAATGAGAAAGAGGAAAAAGTATTTATAATACCCAGGGGGCAAAAATGTAAAACCTCTCCCTCGTTTAAAGACGTGCATGATTACCAATGTAACCGCACTCAACGTGTCAAAATCAAAGGCCAACAGGCGCAACGATTGACTTTCCGAAATCACGTCATGTTTTCGACTTGAAAACAGAGGCCTAAATGACCCGACGTGATAACTGATAACTCTGCTTATCAACATCTGCCCGATTTCTCACATGCTTGAATCCAACCTAAGCAAAAGATCGGACTCAAGCAGGGGCACTGTTCATACCCTAGCCTAAAACATAAGCCAGGCACAAACTAGAGAAAACCCAGAAGATAGCTATCATATAACTGACCACCTGAGAGGTCAGACAAAATGCTACAAAGTAATAACTCTCCCCTGAAGGAGTTATGACTAACACCTATTATCTCTCACCTACTTCTAGAAGAGATATCGCAACAACCCCTAGTCACAGGGGACGGTTATCCACCACCAATAGTAGAGCTACTCCAACGGTGGTTATTGGCTCATCACCTATAAATACACTGACACCCCCTCAGGTATACTTAAGATCTAATCTACTATAGATCTGCTGGTACCCTTGCTAACTTAGGCATCAGAGTGTCTTAAAGGTACCACCACTCACCTCCTCATGAGGAACTTGGACGGCGGCACCTCGGCGCGAGACAAGCGGGCGCGGCCTCACTCGGAGTCTTGACCTTACGTCCAGGCCCAAATACAACCTAGTTTTAGGTAATCCTCAGAACAGAAAGGATAGAGACGTAGTGACGTACGGTTTTGGAACCTTCGTAGCACGACAATGGCAGTTCCGAAATAGTGCTGCACGCCGAAGGTGGTGTTAGAGTGCAGTACGACAGAAAAGGTTGCATAGAATGTGAGAGGAAGAGACAGCACATAGAGAACGGTGGCCAATACTTCAGTAGAAATATAAAACAGAGAGTAAATTAACAACATGGAGAAGACTTCATCCAAAAAAAAGATAAAAGATGTATGAATCATAAAGGAATGGCAGGATGCACATGAAGTTCTGCAAGAGACTTTCCATCTTAAAGATTGGTGACGGCACATGATGTAGTATTTGATTTGGGTTAGGGTAACTTTCTTCATGTGTATTAGTTATTGTGCCAAGCCCAAGGTAATTAGTAGTTTGTTTTCACCTCCCGTTTCAAAACCAAAAAATCAGTTTTCACCTAAGATAAAACAAAACGGATAAACTACGATTTTGGCCCCTAAGGTATAGGACGAAAATTTTTTTTGTCACTAATCTTTTTTGCATACAAAATCGTCTCTAAGATTTAGAACTAAGTTTTAAAATCGTCCTTTTTAATTAAATATTAAAATTTTGGACCAAATTATCCATAAAAAATATTATAAAATAAAAAAATAAGAGAAAGAGAGTATTTCTGCTCCTGCAAAGGAGGAAGGAAAGAAGAATAATGGGAAAGGAAAAAAGAAGAAGAAGCTTTCTATGATCCACCTCTGTCTCCGCTTCTGCTGTCACCTCCGTATAATTTTGGTCCCTAAGGTAAGGACGATTTTAAAACTAAGTTAAACCTTAGGGACAATTTTGTATGTAAAATAGTTGGGAACGAAAAAAATTTTTGACCTATACTTTAAGGACCAAAGTCATACTTAACCCAAACAAAAAAGAATATACTAATTTAAACACCAAAAATTAAAGAATCTTTATATATTAGTTATTAAAAAATTAACTTTAAATAATAAAAATATTAATTATAATATGACACTTGTTATGAAAAATAGTATTATTAACTGATAAATAATATTTTTATTATTCTTTTCTTATTCCATAATATATAATACATTAATTTTGTATATATTGAAAATTTAAAATATTAAATATATTATTTTGTTAAATAAATGAGATTTTGGTTGGTTTTTTAATTTGAATATTTTTTAATATTTATATTAGATTATATTTTTGTGTGTTTATTTATAATTTTATATATTATTTTATAATTTGATTATTTCAATTGAATCACAGTTAAATTGATTCAACTTCTAAACTAATGAACCAGTAATTAGAGTGATTTGAAGACTGGTTCGGTTTTCACAACCTTGATAATAACACTCTAAAACCTAATATTTTTCTTATGGTTTGGCGAGAAAAAAGCATTGAACATCATATGTATAATGAAGAAAAGTTTAATTTTCATGCACTGACAGTGTAAATTGCTTTAAACAGTCATACAATCACAACCATTCTCTTGGATGACCATCCACGGGGTAAATATAAAAGGTAGTTATTTTTTGTTAACATGGCATTATGTGATTGAATGCATGTATAAAAGAATTTTACATAAACAATGCATCAAAATTAAATTCAATGAAGAAAAGCCCACATCAGCACCAATCCAGGTTCTCCAATAAAAATAAAACTCGCTGGAATTCACCATTGGCGGTGTTGCAACCGTGAAGTACATCCATTCATGTACCCTTTGTGATACGAGCTCTATGGGACAAACTAAGAATTGCCATATGCTAATTGGTCCAATTACAAGAGTAACATCTAAAAGAATAAAATAAAGTTTTGCAAATATGGTTAAATTATTTGTTCAAGATATGCATCAAGAATTAGCCAAGTCATTGATCAATGATTATGAAAAATCAAGCGTCTTACTATTTTCAAGTTGTATTAAAGGCTCTAATTAGTCAAGATATATCAAATAGGCATCACCTTATTAGTATTTATTTTATGTTTATGTTTATTTAATTTTATTTTGCTTTTATTATTTTAGACTCAATTATTTTAGTGAAATTTTGTATTAGGGTTCAGAACTAAGAGGTATAAAAATTTCTAAATTTTGTAGTTTTTTTTTTAATTTTTAATGAATAAATTTTTTTTTTTTTTTGAGAAACTTGTGTGTGAACATAAGAGATAAAGTAATTCCCTTAACTGTTGCATCAGGAAATCAAATTAAGTTTAATGAGTCCCTATCTTAAGTTTCGTTTCGTATCATTTAATATCAAATTTCAGGTATTAAATTAATTCTTATTAATCTATATTTCTTTATTTTTATTCTAATAAAAAAAATCTTATTCATTAAGTTTGTGCTGTTGTTATTTGTGTCATTTGTCTTCCTGAACATATAAAAATAAGGGAGTGAATTGATAAACCCATATTTCATGAGTTCTTTTGTGCTTAATTTGAGTGATTTATACAATCCTTCACCTACTTATTCACATTAATTGCATGGTTTTACTTTCCCTTCCTTATTATGTCATATTGTGAAAAACATGTTTCCTAAGCTTTAAAAATTAGTTATTTTAATTACCTTTATTTCCATTCAATGCCGTGATTAGTGTGTTGAGTAGTTTCAGATTTTCTAAGGCAGAATGACTTAAAGGATGGAAAAGGAAACATACAAAATAGGAAGGAGAAGGCAAAACAGAGCTTTAAAGAAACTGGTATCCACGCGACCGCATGGACGAAGCGATCGCGTGCCAAGCACGAATCAGCAGCGACGCGGCCGCATGACTGACGCGACCGTGTGACAAGGAAAAGCTCCAAATGACGCGACCGCGTGACCCACGCGGACGCGTGACAGAGGCCACGCACCAGAAATTGCAGAAAACGCTCATAGCGATTTCTGAAGCCCTTTTTGGCCTAGATCCAAGTACAGACAGCATAGACCATAGGTTATAAAGTGTGGGAATGCATCCATTCAAAGGAGAGCTCGCATATTTTATTTTTCAATGATTTAGATTTAGTTGAGAGGGAGATCTTCTCCTCTCTCTCTTTAGGATTAGGATTTAGGATTTCTTCTTGTTTTAAGAGTGACTCTCAATCCAGGTTTTACGTTCCTTTGTTTTAGGTTTCTTTTACTTTTATTTATTCCAGCACTTGAATTAATCATTGAATTTATGAATTTCTTCCATATTGCAGATTATATTTGAATTAATAATATTTGAGGTATTTTCAGTTTATGATTGTTCTCTTTGATTTAAGTTACCATTGCTTCCCATCTAAGGATATTTTTATTATTCCAGCAATTTTACTTTTTTCCCTTTTGGTCCTGGTTAAGAATTCAGTAACTCAACAGTTATTAAACTCAACATAACTGATAATCGTTATCTTGCTAATTGAGCTGAACTTAAGTAATCCCAACATTTTCTTAGGAAATAAATAGGATTCAAAGGTCGATTTAATTAGTCCCCTGACTTTCCTTTGCCCTAGTAAAGGTTGACCAAGTGGAGTTTAGATTCAACTTTCATTATAGTTGAGAGAGATAGCTACGTTGGACCTTCAACTTCTCTTACCTTGCCAAAAGTCTGCTTTACAGTATTTATTTATTTTAATTGCCATTTACTTTACTTGTCATTTAAATTACTTGCTTCTCATCTTCTAAACCCCGATTACAACCTTTATAGCCAATAATAAGAACATACTTCCTCGCAGTTCCTTGAGAAGACGACCCGAGGTTTGAATACTCGGTTAGCAATTTCTAAAGGGGTTTGTTACTTGTGACACCCAAAACGTTTGTACGAAGGGATTTTTGTCGGTTTAGAGACTATATCTACAACGCAACTATTTCTATGATTCTCTTTACTGGTAAAAATCCTAACGTCAAAATGGTGCCGTTGCCGGGGAACTGCTAACGTGTGCCTTATTATTGGTTATTGTAAATATTTTTCTTTTGCTTGTTTATTTATTTTTGTTTTTCTTTTTTTATCTTTATTTGCTACTATGAACTCTCACCCCTCTCGCTTTGAGTTTGGTTCTAATATTGTTAAAGGAAATAGAAGTTACAGCAGGAATGTGTACCAAGGTCAGACCAATCAAGGATGGATGAAACCAAGAGGATCTAATCAACCCTTTTGGCAGCAACACCCTCCGAGATATCCTGGACAAAGACCGTTCTACAGTGCATACCCAGCTGAAAGACATGGTGGACAACCTTGTAACTACCAATAGGCCCCACCCCGTGCATATAAACCATCCTTTCAACATAACCTCGAACCACCACACTCACAAGCTTCTCTTCACCATTCGCCACCATATGATTCTTCCTTACCCCAATACCAATCCAATCATCCCTAGTCACCACCACTTTCCTTTGTATCGTGTCCAAGTCCAGCAACCCGAGAAGCAGAGGATCGCCTAAGGAAAACAGTAATTAAATTTCAAACAACCATTCAACAACTGGAGCAAGCGATAATTCAATGGGCTTCTAGGCGCTCAAATACACAAGCATTAGCCACAGCTCCATGTGGACAACCCAATGAAGAGTGTAGCATGAAGGCGCTACCAGAAACTCCAGTGGACAAGACAGAAAATGAATTTGTACTAGAACAATTAGAAGAAGCTGTCTTTGTTCAAGAAGAAGAGTTGGTTGAAGATCTAGGAGATGCTGAACCTCCATGGGAATCCATAATTGAGGAAAACTCCGTCCAGGATGCTACAGTTGATGCTAAGGAGGATACTGTACAATCTCCAAGGCAAGTCGTTTATGAAAAATCAGATGGAATAATCCAAGAAGCAAATTCCCTTGATGATGATAGTCACAAGTCTAGCTCTCATAGTGATGAACTTGCATCCGCAAGTGAATTCTCTGAGATCGAAGAATCTTCCCCAAGTGAATATGAAGATGATGCGGAGGTAGATTTCTCTCAACCTCCAATCTATGACTCAAGTGATGAGGAAGACATAGAAGACTTTGACTAGGACACAGATACAATTGAAGATCTTTGCAAAGAAGTGGAGGAATTCACAGAAGAGCATAAGGAAATGGAACTAGCAGAACCACCAAAAACACCTATCCCAAGGCCATTACCACCTAATACAGGCTTCAAGTGGGTACAATCCTTAACTTATAACTTTACTTATTCACTTGAATATGGTTTGCTTGAAACAGATGGCCAGCTTAGAGCTCTCTACGGCTTTAAGAGTAAGAGGAAAATGGCTCGTACTCAGAGCTGGTGCACAAGGTTCAATAAGGTTCCACGCTTCACCTCGAAGTACACGGATTGGTATCATGCTCAATTGCATGGATCACGGAGAACGTTTGGTCACCATGGTGAGATTCTACTTTTTAAACCGCCCGGATGGACACATGTAGATCAAGACGGAGGCGGATTTAAAAGCAAGGCTTGGGATCCTGGACTCTATCCTGACATTCGTAGTCCCGGGAGCCTGAAAATTTGTTTGGAGCTGCTCAGAAGCTTTGCATGCTTAGTTTGGGACCCCGGAGGCTATTGGCATTCCAAGCACTGGTGGAGATTTTTGGACGAATTTAAACATAAACCACCATAACAGGATACTCCTCCAATGTCCAACTTAAGGACTTTAACTAAAAGTGCTAGGTGGGAGACAACCCACCATGGTATGGTCGCTTCTTTTTCAATTTATTTCTTGTTAATTGCTTTCATTTTTCCTTTTTCATTTTAAATTTATTAAACCTGGAATCATGCATAACATTCATGTTAATCATTGCATTCTGCATTTTTCATGCATATAAAAAAAAGGGTGCACGACGCGACCGCATGCCCATGCGATCGCGTCATATTGCGAAAAACACCACCCGCGCGACCGCGTGACCCACGCGGCCGCGTGATATATATATCGGCGTAAGGATCCAACGAACAGAAAGTTAGGCTGGAATCGTGCGGCCCTTGTGCGTTTCGCACAAATTGGCCCACGCGATCGCATTCCCCACGCGATCGCGTCACTTGCACAATACCAATCCCACGCGACCGCGTGAGCAACGCGATCGCGTCGCATGGATTGCACATCACCCCAAAAGGAGACAGAGAGTTGCGCTAAAACGGCGCTGGAGTCGTGCGTTTAGCACGAATTCCAGCGATGCGATCGCGCGACCCACGCGATCGCGTCACCCTTCTTTCCCCCTCTCATGCGATCGCGCGCCACACGCGATCGCGTCACTCCCATTTTCCGCCCCAACCACGCGACCGCGTGCCCCACGCGGCCGCGTGGATTCGAAAGTATAACCTCCCCAGCCACGCGAACCCTATCAGTCGCGCATCCCCCCACCCCCAACCCTCTTCTCCCTCTCTGCTTCTTCCTCCAACCACTACCCAGCACCACCCAGCCGCCACCGCGCCACCACCCAGATGCCGCCGCCGTCCAGACACCGCCGCCGAACCACCCCCTTACCTCCCTTCTTCTTCCTTCTTCTTCTCTCCTCCCCTCTCCACCACTGCCCTCCGCGAACTATGCCCACCACCGCCGGCCATCCAGCTGCGCCCCCCCTCTCCGCCACCCACCCGCAACCCCCCTTTTCTTCTATCACTACCCCTAAACCCTCTTCGCCACTGCCCCCCTCAGCCGCCACCGCGACGCCGTGCCCCGCCACCGCACCGGACGCTGCCGCAGCCACCTTCTTCCCCGTTCCACCCCTCCCGCCTACCAGGTTCCGCAAAACGCAATCCCCTTTTATCCGTTCGTCGTTTTTCTGTACTTTTTTTCCGTTTCTGTTCATCATTAGGATAGATAGATATGCATGCTGTAGTGGATTTTTAGGTTGTTAGGTAGCTTAGGCTGTGGTTAGTGGATCTAGGTCTGTTTACTTGCACTGTTCCTGTTTATGTTTTATCATAACTGCAATTCTGCTGTTCCTGTGACCTCGTTCATATGCTGTGATTTCTTGCAATTGCTGCTTGTTACTCTAAATTTTCCTGTTTCTATCCATTACTGATAACTGCAGCAAGTTTTTAATTCATATGAACTGCTATGATTGCTGTTTATTTTCCGGGACAATCCAATTTTAGCCGGAATACTGCCCAAATTTTTTAAAATTGTTTTCATTCATGTTTTGGTTTGGCATTTCTGAACTCTGTTTTACTCTGCTTTGCCCAAACCATTTCATGAATGCTATGGCAGACTTTCTTATCCTCTTTGATTTCCTGGTTCATAAACTGCATTTGTGATTCACTGATTTCAATTTTTGCTTTCTTTATTTCTATTCGAATCAGCATCACCCTGTTTTCCTTGTTCGATTATGAGTACTTCTATTCTTACCTGCGAATCCTTGTTATATGGAATTTTTCTATGCCACTTACTTTAACCCGCACTTTACTAACTCACTAATTTTAATTTACTAATTTCTTTTTCAAATTCTAACCATACTAACCCTTTTAATCTCTTTTCTGATTATTTTCACTTTCCTCTAACTTTCTCACCATGGCATATTGATTATTTTTCCATTTAACATAAATTCAATCACATTTCATTTACTCATTTTCCTTATTTTATTTCTCCCTTGCCGCTTTGAGTTTCCTTTGTTTAATTGCCTATTTGCTTTCCTATTTTATCCATATCTTGGTTTTCTGTTCTTTAGGATGTCTGCCTCACAAAGGAAAGGAAAAGGCAAGGCTACTGGCAAGCGCAAGAGAGGAGATTCCTCCCAGTCCATCATTGCTCTAATGCACGATTCTTCATGGCGGGAGAAGAACTTCACACAGCAGGAAAAAGCTGACCAGCTGCTCCCTGCAAATGATCCTATAAAATTTACAAACCAGTACTGTGAGCTGAAGTACCCGGCTTTTGCAAACTCTAGAAATCTATACCTGGAACAAACTCTGAAGATTCCAGAAGCACTCCAGCAGTACACCACTGAGCAAATCAAGCAAAGGGGCTGGTTCTTTCTGGAAAGAACACTGACAGAGGTCAATTCATCTTGGGTAAGGGAATTCTACTGCAACTACTATCTCACTACCCTAGATGCAGTGAACCTGAGAGGAAAACAAATTCTGGTTACTGAAGAGGCCTTAGAAGACATTCTTCGGCTCCCAGCCAAGTCCGATCAGCCTGATGGTTATTCAAAGGCTGAGGAGGACATGCGTCAGATGCAGTTTGATTGGGATGCCGTAAAGGCACGGATAGCTCTCGACCCAACAGTTCCTTGGGAGATGGGTTAGGACACTACCATGCCTAGAGGGATCAAGAGAGCATACTTAAACGATGAGGCTCGGTTATGGCATCAGATCTTGAGTAATTATGTGATGCCGAGTACTCACGAGACGGAGATCCCGGCTGCTATGATCACCCTCCTTTGGTGTGTGCTGGAGGGTAAGGACCTTTATCTGCCATGTTTCATTCGGCACTATATGGCCAGGGTCCACGTCCGAGGCACCCTCCCTTTTCCATATCTAGTTACACAGCTTGGCCGTCGAGCTGACGTGCCATGGGAGGATGCCGATGAGAGACCACCAGCGGCGGATTGCAGGAAGATCATTCCGCACAGCCGGAACTTCTTAGCCTTGGGCCACAGACCACCACCATTCACTGCTGCTGATGCAACAACCCCACCGTTTGCTGGACCCTCTTCCTCCACTGCTGCACCACCTACCCCAGCTACCACCACTGCACCTCCACCTGCCACAGAGCCCGTCTATCATCTGGTGCACCGCTTGTTCCGACGACTTGACCAGATAGAGCGTCGCAACAAGCGACGCTATGAGCACCTAAAGCTGATGATACGATCTGGTGACATCCCCTCCGAGCCTGACACACCATCCGAGGCATCTGAGGAGGAGGCGGATGCACCCGAGGCAGAGACCCATCCCCAGGAGGCAGCACCAGCTGCACCACAGGCAGCGGTCCCACATCAGATTGAGGCTGCGGATCTTGAGATCCCGATCTAGTCAGCACCTCCTCCACAGCAGCCAGACTCCCAGCCTACCACCACTGAGACTCCAGCTACCATCCCTTCCAGTGATGACACTCCTTCACACCCGGCTTGATTGAGCATCGGGGACGATGTTTCCTTTTAAGTGTGGGGAGGTCGCCATCTCTGGCATTTATTTTGGTGAACCACTACATCTTTTTTCTTTTATTTTGGATATTTTTTTGTATTTTTCTTTTTACTATTATTTTCTGAGTACTTATACATTGCTTTTATGTATTTTTACTCTATTTTCTGCATTTTGCATCTTTAGTTCATATTTTAGCCATTTAGTTTATTTTAGTTATTTAGTTTAGTTTGCAATTCTGATTTATTAGTGGATTAATTAGTATAGTTTACCCTTTTTATCATAAGATAGTATAGTTTAAATAGAAAAATATAAAAAGGAAGTAAGCTAGGAAATTGAACATATCAGATTTAAATCCACAAACCTTATATATAGCATTACATGATGTAGTTAAGCTGACAACATTTCATCAAGGAGGAACATTAAAACTTTAAAAGCTACCCTAAATAAGTTTTTTTATGAGAATAATGGGAATTTTTAACTAAACCTGAATATAATATATAAATGATATATGATACTTGAGTTAGAGAACACACAGCCTGTGAGTCTTGAGCTTAATTGTATGGTTGCATTCAAACCATAATTTCATTTCTGTGTGTTTCATTTCTTTTTATTCTAATGTTCTCTCCTTTGCTTTAATCTATATGTCCAATTATAGAATATAGAATAGATACATACCAAGAGAATGATTGAGGCCATCATTTGATTTCAGCTCACTTACCCCAAATTAGCCTACCTTTTACATCACCCTTGTTAGCCCCCTTGAGCCTTTTAAAAACCCCTTTATTCTATTTAGCCAAATTACTAGCCTTAAGCAGAAAAACAAAAGAAAATCCCAAGTGAATCCTTGGTTAGCTTAAGATAGAAAATCATGAATAGAGTTAAATGTGGAAAACCTTTTAGGAACATGGATGATAGAAACAAAAGGTAGAGAAGTTAAAAGAAATAAAATAAATTTGGGAAGCATGCTCATGAGAAAATCAGAGTGATTTAATTGCCATGTGCCTTGAAAAAAAAAAGAAGATAATTATTTTTCAGCATTTAATAAAAGGGGATACAAAAGAAATTCCCCAATGCAAAAATAAAAACAATGCACATGGGATAAAAATAAAAAAGTGAAACATGAGCATGTAACAACAAGTGGGATAAAATGGGAAAATAGGTAAAGAAATTTTGTTCTGCTGAATATGTATGTTAGGTGAGATCTTAGTCTAATTAAGGATTCACTTATTAGCTCACTTGACCCTATACATAAATCCTTACCTTTACCTTGGTCCCATTACAACCTCAATTAAAGACCTCATGACTTTTTGGTATGACTATATTCTGTAATTGTTGATTGGTTAGATGAAGAACAAAACTATAGAAAGTAAGAATAAAAAGAAAAATAGAGTGAATAAACCCAATAAACACTGAGTGACTAGAGAGTAAACACAAAATCCAGTGAGGGTTCAATAACTCATCAACATATATCTGTACTTAATTTACTAATTGTTTTGCAAGTTTGTACAATGTTTTCTTTCCCATCTCATTTGCTAAAATGCTTTATTATTTAAGGGTTGGCTATATATATATACATGACTCCTTGAGAATGTGAATTAACTTGGCTACATGTAAGCTTTATATATGAGTAAATAAATTAGAGTTGCATGATGCATCATTCATTTAGGTAGTTGCATTTAAATTATGTTGCATTGCATGACATTCCATCACTTTAACCTTAATTATTTACCTTGGATTTAGCATGAGGACATGCTAGTGTTTAAGTGTGGGGAGGTTGATAAACCCATATTTCATGAGTTCTTTTGTGCTTAATTTGAGTGATTTATACAATCCTTCACCTACTTATTCACATTAATTGCATGGTTTTACTTTTCCTTCCTTATTATGTCATATTGTGAAAAACATGTTTCCTAAGCTTTAAAAATTAGTTATTTTAATTACCTTTATTTCCATTCAATGCCGTGATTAGTGTGTTGAGTAGTTTCAGATTTTCTAAGGCAGAATGACTTAAAGAATGGAAAAGAAAACATACAAAATAGGAAGGAGAAGGCAAAACGGAGCTTTAAGGAAACTGGTATCCACGCGACCGCATGGACGAAGCGATCGCGTGCCAAGCACGAATCAGCAGCGACGCGGCCGCATGACTGACGCGACCGCGTGGTAAGGAAAAGCTCCAAATGACGCGACCGCGTGACCCACGTGGACGCGTGACAGAGGCCACGCACCAGAAATTGTAGAAAACGCTCATAGCGATTTCTGAAGCCCTTTTTGGCCCAGATCCAAGTACAGACATCATAGACCAGAGGTTATAAAGTGTGGGAATGCATCCATTCAAAGGAGAGCTCGCATATTTTATTTTTCAATGATTTAGATTTAGTTGAGAGGGAGATCTTCTCCTCTCTCTCTTTAGGATTAGGATTTAGGATTTCTTCTTATTTTAAGAGTGACTCTCAATCCAGGTTTTACGTTCCTTTGTTTTAGCTTTCTTTTACTTTTATTTATTCCAGCACTTGAATTAATCATTGAATTTATGAATTTCTTCCATATTGCAGATTATATTTGAATTAATAATATTTGAGGTATTTTCAGTTTATGATTGTTCTCTTTGATTTAAGTTACCATTGCTTCCCATCTAAGGATATTTTTATTATTCCAGCAATTTTACTTTTCCCCTTTTGGTCCTGGTTAAGAATTCAGTAACTCAACAGTTATTAAACTCAACATAACTGATAATCGTTATCTTGCTAATTGAGCTGAACTTAAGTAATCCCAACCTTTTCTTAGGAAATAAATAGGATTCAAAGGTCGATTTAATTAGTCCCCTGACTTTCCTTTGCCCTAGTAAAGGTTGACCAAGTGGAGTTTAGATTCAACTTTCATTATAGTTGAGAGAGATAGCTACGTTGGACCTCCAACTTCTCTTACCTTGCCAAAAGTCTGCTTTACAGTATTTATTTATTTTAATTGCCATTTACTTTACTTGTCATTTAAATTACTTGCTTCTCATCTTCTAAACCCCGATTACAACCTTTATAGCCAATAATAAGAACATACTTCCTCGCAGTTCTTTGAGAAGACGACCCGAGGTTTGAATACTCGGTTAACAATTTCTAAAGGGGTTTGTTACTTGTGACACCCAAAACATTTGTACGAAGGGATTTTTGTCGGTTTAGAGACTATATCTACAATGCAACTGTTTCTATGATTCTCTTTACTGGTAAAAATCCTAACGTCATGGATCCTCTCAATTGTTAAAAAAACTGAGTGTAAGGTGTGATCTTTAACCCTTCATTACTCTCTTTCTCATATTTATTCTTGGTCCCACTTACAAAACTAATAGTGAGAGATGATAAACCACTATTTTATGGTTTATCTTGTGTTTAATTGAGTGGTTTTTATCAAGTCTTCACCCACTTATTCATATGATTTGCATGATTTTACAATCCATTCCTAGTATTGTTTTATGATTGAAACTTGCTTCCTAGAGATCTTTAATTAGTATATTTTAATTCTTCTTTATACCATTCGATGTCGTGATCCGTGTGTTAAGTGTTTCAGGCTTTATAAGGCAGTAATAGCATGGAGAATGGAAACGAAGCTTGCAAAAATGGAAGGAACACAAGAAACCAAGGAGATGACCAGTGAGCACCGACGCGCACGCATGGCTCACGCGAGCACGCGGAATGGAAAAATTTGCAGCGACGCGTGTGCATGCCTGACACGTACGCGTGGATTGGAGTCTGCACAAAAGACGCGCACGCGTGGACGACGCATACGCGTGACAAGGAAATTTGCCAAATGACGTGCACGCGTGACTGACGCTTACGCGTGACCTGCGCGATCTGCAGAAATAATAGAAAATGCTGGGGGCGATTTCAGGCCGCGTTTTGACCCAGTTTTTGGCCTAGAAACACAGAATAAAGCCAGAGAACATGCAGAGACTCAAGAGAGAGACTCACATATTCTCATTAGGATAGTTTTTAGGTTTTTAGATCTGAATCTAGAGAGAGAATTACTCTTCCTCTAGTTTTTCTTTACATTCATAGTTTATTAGTTATTACTTTTGCTTTGGATATTGAAGAGTCATCACCTCCGTTGAAGATACTATTCTAGTTTGTTCCCTTACTCTTTTATTTAATTATTCCATATTCTTAATTATTGTTTAAAGTGGTAATTGGATTATTTTCATGGATTATTAATGGAAAGGATTACTTTTACTTTTAATTAAATTGAATCTCTATTTTATTTAAATTATCATGTCTCTTTTCTATTTCAAACTCCCAATAACAATGATGGTATCCATGTCAATAGAGTAGATCCCCTACTTGACATGGGGGTTGATTAAGAGGAGACACTTGAGTTGGAATGCTCAAGTAAATTAGTTAAATTGGAAGTTGTTGGCTAATTCTGTATTTACTAACGCTAGACCTTCCTAAGGGAGAGGACTAGGATTTACGAATAAGAGTTAGCTCAATCACTTGACTTTCCTTTATTTAGTAAGGGTTAACTAAGTGAAAATAACAACCTCTTTATACTACACTTGAGAAAATTCCAACAAGGATAGAACTTCCAATTAATCATTCCCCCAGTCAAGGCTTTCTTTTATTTTAAATAATATAAATTTCTTTTAATTTTCATTGCACTTAATTATAATTATTTATTTTCTGTCATTCAACTCTCAAAATTCTTGAAAAAATCCTGATTAATAACTTAGCACCCTTTCTAGCAACTCGTTGGGAGACGACCTGGGACTCATACTCCCAGTAATTTTATTCTAAACTTTTTGTGACAACCTTTCTAAATTGATGAGGTAGATTTTTGCTGGTTAAGAGCTATACTCGCAATGCTGTTCTATTATATTATAATCTCTTAATTGGTCTAACTTCTGCCACGCATCAATTTTTGGCGCCGTTGCCAAGGAGTTGCAATTGTGTGCTAAATTATTAATTGGTGTATATATTTTATTTTAATTGCGTATTTTATTTTATTTTATTACCATGAGCTATATGTTTCTTTCATTGAATGACGTGTTCACTGCCTGATCCGATTTTAGCTGCGTTTGATCCTGAAATTGAAAGAACTCTTTCACGTATTAGGCGAGCTCGGCGCAGGTTAGCCTCTGAGGGTGGTGAAGTGATTGTTATCAATTCACCAGTCTCATCTGAAGGCGAATCTGAACCACCATCTGAGAATGAAACAAGCTCCTTTACTACTGATCCAGTTGATTCACGTGCAGATAACATGGCAGCACTTAGGAGGATTACTCTCCAGAAAGCTGGAGCTCCAAATTTTACACTACAGCCGTATCAAGTGCATCATCCAACTCTGGCTGTAGATTTTGAACTAAAGACTGCATTAATCAACTTGATGCCCAAGTTTCATGACTTACCTGCTCAGGAGCATATCAAGCACCTAAGGGATTTCCAGACAGCCTGTTCCACTGTAAGGCATCATGGTGCGAATGAAACTTCTATTCTGTTAACCGCCTTCCCATTTTCTCTTGAGGGAAAGGCGAGGGAGTGGTACTACTCCCAACCTGACACAACTGTTACCAACTGGGATACGCTCAGAAGAGAATTCTTGGAAAAATACTTTCCAGCTGAAGTTACAGAGAGATTGAGAAAAGAGATCTCCTGTATTGTTCAAGGAGAATCAGAGACTCTTTATGAGTACTAGGAGAACTTTAAGAACTTTCTAGACGCATGCCCCCATCACATGATTGACAGGTTAGTGTTGATCAGCTACTTCACTCAGGGCATGAAGCCTCGGGATAAAACTACACTAGATGGTGCTAGTAATGGTTCTCTTAAGAAGTACAAGACCGCAGATGAAGCATGGCAACTGATCAGCGACTTAGCTGAGTCTACTAGGAATCACAAGCACAGGAGCAACCACTCAAAAGATGTTGTAGAAGTTTCCTCTAGCACTGAGACTTCTACTCTTACACAGAGTATATGTGAAATGACCAACCTACTGAAGCAAATGCAGTTGAACCAACAACAACAAGCTCAGCCTTCCCCACCACAACAAAGCCAACAGTTAGTTCCCCAAAGAGTATGCGGAATCTGTGCTGATTATAGTTATTATACTGATGAATGCCCACAGTTCCAACAAGAAGATAACATTGTGGCAACTACTCATAACTTCTATGACCGCCCGAATCAAGGATACAATCAACAAGGCAGCAACTACAACCAAGGTGGGAACTACAACCAAGGATGGCAGGACAACTCCAACCAAGGTTTGAGAGATAATTCTAACCATGGCTAGAGGCACAACTATAACAGAGGAGGCAGAGACAACAATGGAAACCAGAGGTAGAATAACAACAACAGACAGCAGAATCAGAATCAGCCCTACAGAGCACCTCACTTGAGATAGTCACAAGGATCCCAGCACAACCAACAACAGATCCCATAAATCACTTATCCTACTTCCTCATCAAATGACGAGATGCTTCGTTCTCTTGCACAAGGACAACAAGACATGCAGACTACACTAAACTCTACTCTAAATGGTCTGAATGCCACTTTACAAGCTCTCACTGCCTGGATAGATTCATTACCTGCTTCCACCAACCAACCGTTAGGCTCCAGTGAAATTCCTTCTCAACCCTTACCTAACCCCAAGGGTGGCATCAATGCCATCACTTTGAGGTATGGAACCACACTGCCAGAGAGGAATAAGGAGGAGCCAAGCACACCAAAACACGCCCCAACTGAGGATATGGTAGAAGTAGAAGATGCTGAAGAGGAAGAGGAAGTACAAGACAAGGTTGAAGAAGAACTAGCTCAGCAAAGGAATGGAGCACCAAAGGATGCAGAAGCTACAAGTGGCACCATTCCTATCCTATTTCCACACCTTGCAAGGATATCCAGAAAGCAGATGAAACTTGATCCCAAAATGGTAGAAATTTTCAAAAAGGTTGAGGTAACTGTTCCCCTTTTTTATGTCATTCAGCAGCTACCTAAATATGCAAAGTTTTCTGAAAGATCTATGCATACATAAAGATAAAATTAATGAATTAGAAACTATTCCTTTAGGTAGTTCTATATCTGCTTTAATGGGAGGTATACCTGAAAAATGTAGTGATTCAGGTCCATGTATGGTGAAAAATGTGTGTTAGTATAGTGCCATTGTCTATATGATACTTTAAGGCTCCCTCCCTTAAAAAGGTCGGCAGCTCGTTTTGTGTTAGCAGATAAAAGTATTATTAGAGTAGTTGGAATTATTGAAGATGTATTGGTGAGCATTAAGGGGCTCACATTTCCCATTGACTTCTATATCTTGGAAATGCCCCCTAATGACTCAGGAAGACCATCATCAATCCTGCTTGGAAGACCATTCCTAAAAACTTCGAAGTTCAAGCTGGATGCATTCTCAGGAACTTACTCATTTGAGATAGATGGCAGAACAGTGAATTTCAGTTTAAATGAAGCTATGAAGCACCCTCCAAAAGATCATTCTATCTTCCAGTGCAACATCATTGATGAAACTGTAGCTGAAGTTCACCAAGAAGAAGTAGAAGAGAGACACATGGAGCAAGGTCCAAGTGTGGGGACACCCTCTGAACACAATGAGGACACTTTGCCATTATCATTAGCTCAAGATGATCCAGAGCCTAGCCATGAGCAGAAATTAGAATTGAAACCCCTTCCTCCATACCTCAAGTATGCTTACCTTGAGGATAATCAGAAGTTCCCAGTTATCATTGCAAGGGAACTCACTTCCCAATAAGAGGAGCATCTATTTAGTGTGCTGAGAAAATATAAGAAGGCAATTGGGTGGAGCTTGGCAGATATAGTAGGCATTCGCCCTCAAGTTTGTGAGCACAGGATATTCTTAGAAGAAGGAGCAAAGCCTGTCTGTCAACCCCAAAGAAGATTGAATCCCACCATCTTAAAAGTTGTCAAGAAGGAAATGACAAGGCTACTTGAAGCAGATATTATCTACCCCATCTCAGATAGTGAATAGGTCAGTCCAGTACAAGTAGTGTCCAAGAAGTCTAGAGTCACAACAATAAAAAAATGAGCATGGAGAGCTCCTGACAACTAGAGTACAGAATTCATGGAGAGTTTGCATTGACTATAGGTGTCTCAACCAAGCTACTCGCAAGGATCACTACCCCTTGCCATTCATTGATCAGATACTTGATCGCCTATCAGGCAAATTCCATTATTGCTTTTTAGATGGTTATACAGGCTATTTTCAAATTCATATAGCTCCTGAAGATCAGAAGAAGACTACTTTTACATGTCCCTTTGGAACGTATGCATATAAGAGAATGCCTTTTGGCTTATGTAATGCACCGGCTACTTTCCAAAGATGCATGATGAGTATCTTTTCAGATCTTATTGAGAACTGTATGGAAGTATTTATGGATGATTTTAGCGTATATGGTGATTCCTTTAGCCTTTGCTTGGATAGTTTAGCTAGAGTATTAGACAGGTGTGTTAGTTCAAACCTTGTATTGAATTTTGAAAAATGTCACTTTATGGTGAAACAAGGGATTGTTCTCAGACATGTTGTTTCTAATACTGGTATTTCTATAGATCCAGCAAAGGTGGATGTCATTTCTAGTTTACCTTACCCCTCTTCCGTGAGGGAAGTCCGTTCGTTCCTTGGCCATGCAGGTTTTTACAGGAGACTCATTAAGGACTTCAGTAAGGTAGCATTACCTTTATCCAGACTGTTGCAGAAAGATATTGAGTTCGAGTTCAGTGAGGATTGTATGCAAGCATTTGATAAGCTGAAGATCGCCCTGACTCAAGCTCTAATCGTGAGAGGACCAGACTGGAGCCAGCCATTTGAGATTATGTGTGATGCCTCCAACCATGCAGTAGGAGCGGCGCTGGCTCAGCGCGAAGGTAAGGATCCTTTCGTAATTGCTTATGCGTCTAAGAACTTAGATGCTGCTCAGTCTAATTACACTACTACTGAAAAAGAGCTTCTAGCTATTGTTTTTACTCTGGATAAATTTTGAGCCTATTTACTTGGTACTAAGGTGGTAGTGTACTCAGACCAAGCAGCTCTAAACTATTTATTAGCTAAAAAAGAGTCTAAACCAAGGCTAATACGCTGGATACTGTTGCTACAAGAATTTGATTTAGAAATTAAGGATAGGAGTGGTAACCAGAATTTAGTGGCAGACCACCTGAGTCGCCTTGAGCACATTAAGGATGACTCCGCTCCTATCAATGATGCTCTTCCATTTGATAGCTTGCATGCAGTATCTGAAGTAGTTCCTTGGTTTGCACCTGTAGCTAATTATCTAGTTAGCCACACTTTCCCTCCAAATTTTACTAAGCATCAGAGAGACAAGCTGAAAAGTGAGTCCAAATATTATATATAGGATGACCCATACTTACGGAAGTGTGGTGCTGACCAGGTAATTAGAAGGTGTGTACCCCAATCAGAATTCCAGTCCATTTTAGAGGCCTGTCACTCTTCTGAGAGTGGAGGACATTTTGGCCCTCAAAGAACATCTAGAAAAATCTTAGACTGTGGATTCTGGTGGCCTACTCTTTTTAAAGATGTTGCTGAATTTTGTAAATCTTATTCCCCATGCCAAAGGTTTGGTAATATATCCAAGAAGGATGAGATGTCTCAACAGATTATGCTTTTCTGTGAAATTTTTTATGTTTGGGGCATTGACTTCATGGGTCCATTTCCAAACTCTAATGGTTATCTTTATATACTGTTAGCTGTAGATTATGTTTCTAAATCAGTGGAAGCAATTCCTACCCGTACTGATGATGCTAACACTGTTGTTTCCTTTGTTAGAAACCATATTATCTGTCGCTTTGGATCACCACGAGCAATCGTGAGTGATCAAGGCACTCACTTTTGTAACAGAAGACTAATAGGATTACTGAAGAAGTATGGGATTGTTCACAAAGTAGCAACAGCTTATCATCCCCAGACTAATGGACAAGCAGAAGTATCTAATAGAGAAATAAAGCGTATTCTAGAGAAGATAGTAAAGCCTCATAGGAAGGACTGGAGTGCCAGGCTACAAGATGTACTCTGGGCATATAGAACAGCGTACAAGACACCCATTGGGATGAGCCCCTTCCGCTTAGTGTACGAAAAGACTTGCCACCTTCCAGTAGAGGTGGAACACAAGGCTTCCTGGGCTGTGAGGGAGTGCAACATGAATTTTGAGGAAGCTGGTGCTGAAAGAAAGCTGCAACTGGCAGAATTAGAGAACCTTTGCCAAGAAGCATATGACAACTCCAGGTGATACAAAGAGAAGATAAAGGCTGTCCATGACAAACACATAAAAAGGAGAGAATTTAGACCAGGGGAGTTAGTTCTTCTCTATAACTCCAGACTGAGGCTTATGCCAGGCAAACTAAGATCAAGATGGGAAGGTCCCTACAGAGTAGAAAAGGCAAAGCCATACGGAGTTTTTCACCTGCGTCATCCATCTAGCTCTAAATTCATCAAGGTCAATGAACATTGCCTAAAGCTTTATCATGGAGAGAAGATTAAGGATCACAAAGAGCTAAAGGTTTTCCTCATGGAAGACCCACCAACAGAAGCAGAATGAGCCCGAAGACCGTCCAACTTAATGACGTAAAAGCAAAGTGCTAGGTGGGCGACAACCCACCATGGTATGATCGTTCCGTTTCAGTCTTAGTTTTGTTTCATTTTATTTTACTTTATTTTCTTAAGTGACTCTTCTCATAATCTCTACATATAGTCTGCATTTGCATTTGCATTATGCATATATAAAAAAAAATGCACGCGATGCGCAAGCGTCGCTGACGCGTCCGCGTCATATGTGCTTTCGAAACAAAGAAGAAAAGAAGCATAGAGTCACGCGGGAGAGTGGCTGGAGGCATGCCTTAGGCACAAACAAGCCCACGCAAATGCATCCCTGACGCATCTGCGTCATTTGAAAAATCAGCCTCTCACGCGTGCGCTTCGCCCATGCGCACGCGTGACCCTGCGAAATCGACGTAAAGAGGTGTATGGCAGAGAGTTATGATGGAGTGGGGCTAGAATGATACTGGAAGCACCAGCCCTATCACGTGAACGCGTACCCCACGTGTCCGCGTCATTTTTCAAAAAGAGGCCATTCACGCGTGCGCGTCACCCACGCGCACGCGTCACCCTAAATTTTGGCATTATGCGAACGAAACAGAGTTGTGCATACGTGAGGCTGCTCTCGCGCCAATGGCACAGTTCATTTCACGCGGACGCGTGACCCACGCATCCGCGTCACTTGAACATAGCGCTAATCACACGAACGCATGCTCCACGCGTCCGCGTCGCCTGCGCTGCACAGACTATCCAGATCAGCGCCAGATATCTTATCTTTTCTTCACCAATCCTAATCTTTTCTTTTCCTTCTTATTTCTTTCTTCTTCCTTCTTTCTTCTTTATTCCTTCTTACTTTTTATTTTTTTCTCCCCTCTTTTTCACATCCATTCTCAAGGTTCTTTTCTTTTCTTCTTCCCCATTTTATTTTTCCATTATTATTATTACTTTTCTTTATGTTTTCTTCTTCTTTTTCTTTCAACTTTCATTATCTATGTTTCCTTTTGCTTTCTTTTTCTTTTTACATTATTTTAATTGGTGTTAGAAATTTAACTGGGTGATTGTTTTCTTCTATATTTTTGCTTGTAAGGAATTATTTGACAATTATCAATAATTATTTTTGGGTTGTTTGCATGTTTAAATTTAATACTTTCCATAACATATTTACCATGCATGCTGAGTGTTTATGAAAAAGCCCGTATGGAATTGTGCATATTTAAATATTCTACTCTTCTACTCTAATGCTTGTTTTTCACAAAACCCTTTTTTATATATTATTGATTGAATATAATTGTCAATACAAACAGGTTGTTAATTTGAAACACTTGATAATCAAATTGGGCATTTAATGCTTGATCTATGCTACTCATGCCTTTGCCATCATGCCAATAAACATCTTGCATTTACTTGCCATAACATGCACTTGCTATATTTCCATTGATGAACTTCTCACATGTAGTCGCGATCATGTGTTAACGACATCCTTCTTTACCGTGCATTGATTATCACTTGTACCATCCTCTTCCTTGCTCTAACCCTTAGATTTAAAAGTTACTTTCTTTTTCCTTTTCAGGATGGCCACCAAGAAAGGTAAAGAGAAAGCTACTCCCAAACCACCGGCGAGGAAAGGAACAAAAAGAGCACTAACCGCGGAACCTTCTTCAACAGCAGTAAAGCCCTCAACAAAGAGAATCAAGAGGATCATCAAGGTCGATGAAAAAGAAAAAGCCTTTCCAGCAAAAGACACTGCGCGGTTCACTAACCGCTACTGTGAGTAGATGTTCTCCATCCTGGCTAAAAGGAACTATAACAATGAGTACCTACTCATCCTCCCGACCCATATTGTTGAATTTGTTGAGCCCCGCACTGAGCAATGACAATGGGAATTCCTACGGAGATAGCCATGGCAGGTTAACCTTTCATGGGTAGTTGAATTCTACTCCAATTTTCACATGCCAACCATGCAGTCTGTCTATGTCCGTCAGAAGCAAGTTCCCATAACTAAAGAAGCCATTCAGCGAGCTTTAGATCTTCCCCCTGCTCCAAAAGGATTGGACGCATTTCAAAAAGCATCTTTCAAGCACCAGAC